>NW_017728924.1:5783251-5897425 GCF_001723895.1 Crocodylus porosus | reverse complement strand
AGTTTAAAAGCACCCCTTAGAACTGGAACAGTTGAATATTTGGGGTGGGGAGGGGTGTTTCTTTTTCTCTCTTTTTTTTGTTTAAGTCTTTATTGAGTCTGTTGGTAATTTGAGAAATAGACAGGCTTGACAAACTCACCCCCACATTTTGGTAACGAAAAACAGAATAGAATATTAGTGGAAATGTTCCCAGAAATTACACCCTGATTTTCATCCAGCATTAGTTGGAATCAAGTTGAGAAAAAATGGTGACATGAAACTGGTTTGCTAAAATGCTGGAGAATCCAAATCCTGCAACTGTAGTGATGATGGTGATAATGATACAGGTACACGTAAAAGGCCATAGAATATATACAGGCCAGAATGTGTACACACCTGGGATGGGTGAGACTTGGAGTTTCCACTGGATCAGAGTTGGAGGCCTGTGAGGGGTTAACATGAGGCCCTGGGGCTCCTACCTGGCTGCTATTGCCCTTGTGACTCCAGTCTCAGTGCCCATCCTTCCTCCTCCAGCATCTGCATTGTGCGGGGGGTGGAGGGAGGGGTGTGATACAGTGTGAGGAGCAGTGTCAGGGAAGCCTGCAGACAGGTAGCTGAAGGTGAGATGGGCACCGTGCATGGCGAAGTGGTTTGCAGCCTGGAGGGTCCTGTGATCCCTGCTGGTGTGACCCACCCAGGCATGTGGCCCCTGGCAAGAAGTTGGGCAGTCCTGTACTAGAAAACTATAGTCCTTGGCTGTCCTTCAGATCTGCAACCCAGATTAAAATCAGGACCCCATTATAATGTGTGCATGTGACAAACATATTATCTTGACCACAAAGAGCTTAGTATGAGTGAATGAGGAGATCCAGTGAGGGAACAGGCTCACTTTAACGCAAGTAGATTTGTGGTTTTCAAACTTTTTCATTTGTGAACCCATAAAAATTTTTGAATGGAGATGTGGACTCCTTTGAATTGTAAGTGTGGGCATTCACATACTTTTGATTGATTGTAGTCATCTTTGACAGACCCCTTAAACATAGTCTTTGGACCCTAGGGATTTGTGGACCACAAGTTGAAAACCACTGAAGTAGACCATAAAACCAGGAACTGAGAGAAATTCCTTTAACTGTCAGGCATGAACTATTCTGTGTTTCAAAATATGAAAATTTTGTCCCCACGTTTTCTCCATAAGTTTGTTGGATTTAGTACATTCCAGCACCATTCAGGTTTCTTACCTCTTGCCCCAATATTTATGCTTAGGGTACTGGAGAAGCTTTTCTTCTTTTTGGTATGTGACAATAAAGAGAGGCCCCCTAAAACATTGAACAGTGATGATTGTAAAGAAGGAGCCAGAAGCTGTTTAATGGGCATCCAGTGTGGAAGCATCAGCAGAAGTATCCAAATGAATACTTACCTTGAGGCAATTCTTCTTTTTTTTTTTTTTTTTAATACCATGAAACCAGCCAGCAAATGTATCATGTGTGTTGATAGATGCTGTCTTCCTTTTACGATAGAACATATAAAGGGTTCAGGCTGATGCAGTTTGAAAGAAAAAATGCAAGAAGCAACTTTCTCTAGGCAAGTAGAGAAATTTGGACATTTATCTTACTTGGGATCCTTTGACCGCTTCCTGCCCCTGGGGCAGGGGGCTGGACTCGATGATCTCCCGAGGCCCCTTCATAATGTCTATGAAATCTATGAAGTATTTGGGGTACATTCCTTCAGTGGCAAAGTTCCCTTGTACAGTCAAGAAAAGACAAATCTTATTGTCTATGTTGGTAAAGCTCCTGCAAAAATATTGTTGGCCAAACTACACCAAGGCAGAAGGGCTTTACAGATACCCAGGCTAGATCCAAGGGGATGCAGGGTAGGTCTCTTTTAATAGACCCTGCTGTGGGGGCAGTAGCCATAAGCAAATAAAAATTTCCCCTTTCCTTTCTCTCTGTACTCAGCAGCACTTCCCCTTCCCTCCCTACCCACTGCTACCGCTGTCTCTGGCTGTCCTAGGAGCAAGAACGGGGGGGTGGGGAGAGCTCCAGAGCCACTCCTGCCCACTCCAGCTGGGCTCAGCCAGGGACAGTGGCCGTAGCAACTGGGTCTCTCCTCCCTGCTCAGTTCCCTGTCTTCCTTAATAGCCCAAGAGCAGATGCAGAGGGAGGAAAGCTGCCCACTGGTGCTGCTACCTCTAGCCAAGCTGAGCTCCATATACAGCCCAGTCTGGAGTAGGCAGGAACAACTGGAATCTGCCTATTCCATTTCCCCCCACTACCCCACCCAGCCACCTTGGGTCAGCTTGGGACAGCCACGATGGTGGGTATTGGAGGGAGAAATGGAAGTGGAGGAGGGAACATGTTGCTGATTATGGAGGGGAAGTGAAGGGGAAGGGACGATACTTGCTGACTTGAGACTTAAAGTCCCCGCTGCTGCTCCTGAAGCATGGTCTGCCCACCCCGGTTTGGGAGGTTGGGAAGCTGGGTGCTCACCCCTCTTTCTGAAATCCTGGATCCAGCCATGTAAATACCAGTGGTTATCTTTGCTGGGCAGCTTGATGCCTAGGTGTTTAGCATCCCACCTGGGAAAACAAAGGAGTGTATGAATTAAAAAAGTGGAATGAGAAGCGTGACCTGAAAGCAACTCAAGTCTGTAGGAGTCTTTTCCTTAATAACAACAGGCTTTAGAGTGTCAGAGGAACGATGAAAAGGTAAAATCTCGAAGTTAGGTAGCTGGTTGAAAACACAAGCTCAAGACTTGAGGTTTGTTAGATTCCTTAGAGTCTGGACTCGTATTTAGGCTCTTTTGCTCTCATTATGTTGCATCTTTAGCACGACATACCCAGTCTCTTTTGGAACTTTTAGGCAGTGCCATATTGCAAACCATTAGCGATAAAGTTAATAGGAGAATTCCTCTGTGGCATTGGCAACGTGTAGGGGGTGCACACAGGTGCACATGCATCCTCTGAGATTGGCCACGCACCCCCTGGAAACCCAGTCACAAAACCGGAAGTGCCAGCAGAGGTGCGCTTCTGGTTTCGCCTCTGGCTCAGCAATCGGCTGCTGGGGCACCCTCCCCCCATCGTCGATCGGTGGTGGGAGACCCTCACACCCTCAGCGATCTGGTGCCCCCCCAAACTCAGGAGGCACCAGTCACCCATGCTCTGTGCTGTTCTCTTTCCATTTTTGAAGGGCTCCGTTATATAGCAGTCTCATTCGAGTCAAATTGCGCACACAGAAATTCAGAGCACAGAATCCTTTCAGCACCTTTTTTAAAAGACTTTGAATCCAGTTGCAACTTAGTTCCAATGGAACATCACCATCATGGTTTAATCAAAATGGATTGCACAGCATCTGCAAAAAATATTTGCACTTAAGTTAATCCAACGTTACTCACAAGATTGACAAAACAGTTTATATATAACCTTAGCTCACAGGAAAAAATGATGCATATAAATAATATTTTAAGTTAATAATGTGTTCAAACCTCATTATTCCCAGCTGCTTCAAATTTATGCTGTCAGAAGAGTGAATTCAACCAACAACTGTAAATGTCCAGCACCTCATGCATTCTTAAAATTTCCACGGCAAATTATTATCAGAAGCAATTTGTTTACCACTTTGTAAGACTGACTTGGATAAAAGTGGGATTGGGAACCAACTTGGAGTGAGCAATTTTTCATGCAAAATTGGTGTTCGCAGTTCCAGTGTTCTCTAGTTCTGCATGACCATAACCATTTTTGGCATCATGAAATAGTCAAGGGCTGTAGGAACTGAATATTGGGGCCAAGATCTGCCATGTGCCATGTCGAGCATCATTTTGCCTGGGGCCATTTACACTTTTCCTTGTACTTGCAAAGAGCCAAATGTTGCTCGTGGTTATGTGTGTGCAACCTGGCCATCAGCTCTCACCTGTAACTAAGCCAAATATAACTAAGAGCCCGCACAATGGGGAATCAACTACAGATGAAAAAGCTGAAAATGTTGTTATTTGTATATTAGATGTTGCCAAATATGTTGTATTTTGCCAGGTGTACTGTAATATTTGTATATTAGATTTTGCGACATTTAATCACCTTTCTTAACAGGGCTTTGGTATTTCTGTGATACAAAAGATGTGTAAAGAGAAAAATTAACATAGTGTAAAGAGTTTAAATCTCTTGTCCTTTTGGGTAGTAAATGCCTTTAAAGTACGTTAACAAGCCTAATTCCTATTTATATACATAGTTTTCAGAGTCAGGCTGAGATCCTGCATAGACGGATGTAACTTAATTTGTAACTTCATTTATTTTAGGGAACTTGGATTCCCTTTTGCTTCATCCAAATTTCACCCGTTCTGTTTTAATTGGTTTAATGTGAATCTTTTCACTGCAGATAGACGCACCTGAAAACAGAAAGGCACTTAGTTACTTAAATAGCCCAGTTTGCAAAATGACATAGAGGCTGAACAGGGAGAAGGTGACATGACTGTGCTGAGTTTGAGGTAATCTGACAGTTTGATCTCACGTGGGGATGGATTATTTTTATTGTTTTGATTGGTGGATCAATATAACGTGAGAAAAAAACGTGCCTGTATTTTGTCTCCTTTTTGACGGGCTCTAGTTGGCTCATCAGCATAAAATCTGTACCACAGTTAAATAGCATTTCATATACTCCTGATATGCTGCTTGTTGGGAACAAAAAATCTAATACACAGGATCTTGTATTGATTGTGCTGCTAATTCTGCCTCATAGCAAAGACTGGCAGAAGGCAGGTAGCTGAATTGTATTTAACTGGTTTTATTGTGATGTGACTAAGATGGATGTGACATGGGCCTCTATTATTCGTTGGAGAGTGTGGACACTAATGAAGCCATTAGCTGAGCTAAGGCAAGTGAAGAAAATAGGGAAATTACCATTATTCTGAAGCCATTAAGTTGTAATCTGCCACTTTCTCTCCTTACTCAAAAAGGCATCTTCTTTTTAAGGCCTCCCTGACTGTCCTTTAAAGATTCATTAATTCATTAACTTTCCAAAGGAGATGGAGGAAACACAATTGAAATTTTAATCAGCATGGCGTGTCATATTATTAACATTTTGAATGTATCTGTATTCACTGTTGGACCACATCAGGTTAAGGTTAAATAAACTACATTACAGCAAATAATGTTCTGTTTCATACCATAAAACATAAAATGTTGAGGAGAGAAATTGGTTTCATGGTTAAATTAAATTATGATACAGTGCTCACATGATAAATTCTGTTGTTCAAATTTACAATCTTTGGAGGAAGTATGACTACAAACCTCTTGTTATTAACAGTAATATTTTCAAAATACTTGGAATCTGATTTATTTAGTGCTAAAGGGATTCACATATCACTGCAGAACTTTTGTGTGTGTGTGTGTGTCTGTTTTTATTATATAATAATTTCTGATCAATGCTTTTATTTTATCTCTTATAAAATGACTGTCTTATTTTAATGCCTTTGTTCTAATGGGGTCATTCAAACATTATCTATAATTACAGCTGCAAAATACGCCTTTTGTTGTTGCTCTTATTTAGATACTGTAGAGTGTTATTTATATTGACAGTGAGCCATATCCTTTTCAATTTACTCTCACAGTTCTTCTTTTTCACCTCAGTTATACTACTTGCTCGAGTTAGGCAAGGTTTTAGCCTATAATATTCAAAGTGTTTGAGATAGGCAAGAAAAAAATTAAATTTTTTTCCTTGCCAATTAAAAATAGCCTTACCATGTAAAAGTGGTTGCAAGTTCAAAGTGGCATGTAGAAACTGTGTGTCCAATTCCAGTGAAACTATTTTTTTTTTCCAGAAAGTTCCTGCATGCCACTCGGAAAGTGTCCCTTATAAACCTTATCGTAAATGATTCCTTCGGTGCCGTGTCCTTTCGCAAAAGAGGTAATAGAGCCTATGAAGTTAAGACATCAAGACAGTGGTTGATGACAACAGTATGCCTAGTATATCAGTAGACTTAGAGACACTAGCTGCACCCATTCCAGATTCACTGCTGAGCCCAAACGGTGTTTTAAACATATTTTTTGATTTCTGTTTTATCAAGGTGTTTTCTCCTTGATCAGCACAGGCAGGAAAACAGTTTTGATATGCCCACTGAGTGCTATGCTAGCCATGTCCCAGTACCGCTAACCTTGAGCATTCAAACCTCCTGAATCATGAGGCCCTCTGAAATCATGAGATTTGAAAACACCTGAGTTTTGTTTCTGTCTTTGTTTTTGAGATATTAGGTTATATTCAGATCTTTTTTTTTTTTTTTTGCAATCTACTAAGCTTGATCTTAGTCGGGAAGCCAAAAAGGAGTAATATGCTGTGTGGTGTTACTAGTGCAGTGTAGCAGTTGCCCTGTGTCCCTGTTGTACTGGTATTTCATCAGTGCCAGATAGATGCATATTGAATGTAGCCTGTAAAGTGTTTTGGTTATTTTCTGAATGGACAATGATATAGTTTGCAACTCTAGGGAACGTGACTGATTTATCACATTATTTTGGGGAGACTTTACAACAATTTTCTGGGTAGGATAGGCATGCAAAAATATTTTTAATGAACTACTGCTACTGAAAATGAACTAAGGGTAAAGTTACATGGCTGCATGTTATATTTAGACCGTACTAAATCTGTGGAATATTTAGTGGCATTAAAGTTAGAATATGCTGTGGACAGTTGCGTATTAAGGATTTATACCGTTTCTTGACTGCACAACTCTGACTTGCCAGTAGAGAGCTGGTGACCAGGGCTATGGCTAGAAGCCAGGATACCTGGGCTCTATCTTTGTATTGGGGGGGGAGGAAGAGAGCTGGAACCAGTGCATCATGGGAAGCTGAAGGACTGCAAATTGTTCATTTTATTTCCACAGAAGAGACTGAAGTTACCCTAACCCAAGGTAGGTATCACATGCCAAGTTTTTAGGCAAGGCTTTGTTACTTTGAGATGCTTAGAACAAGTTAATGAATTTTAATATGAGAATGCTTACGTTTTAAGTGCCCTTAGCATGGTCTCAGTGTAACTTGCGACTTCACCCTAATATACTATTTATTCATACAACTGAAATAAACATGATTTACTTGTGAAAACATTTGGAAATCTCACATGTGCACTGTTTTTGTAGGTCCCACAAAATTAATTTTATTCAGTAGCAGGTAGATTCAATGGGAAAATGCAAAAAACATTGTAATCCAGGGCGCAGTTTGTGACGGATTAGTCACAGGCCCAGCTGCTTGATTATGCTCTGCTAAGAGATTAATTCGATTGCCAATCTACATGGTCACAGTTGCAGAGCCCCATGTATTCTGTATGGCCAGGGCAGCATAATTTGCCACATATTTCAACCCTTGGCTACAGGCTTGTGCTCAAGAATTTAAATTTCCATTTACAAATATGCCTAGATCTTGTGGCTATGAACTTCACTTTAAACACCCAACTCAAGTGTAAACAGATGTTCTGGAGCATACCGACTTAGCTGCTCTGGGATGTTTGAGCTCCCTTTTGCCTCACTGGTGTGTTTGCTTTTGATACCTCTACCTAAGTCATGGCTTTGCAGATTTTGCAGAAACTGTGAAATCCAGGGTCGCCCATGAAAACTGCAAAACAAAAAAAACAAAAAACAAAAACCCTTAATAAAAGTAAATTTTTATTAAGTCTTCCCCTCCCAGACACATCTCACAGCTTGCCCAGGAGGGTGCAAACTGGTGGGGCAGCAGGAAGGGGGCAGCAAGTGAGATGGCTGCTCCTCCTTCCTCCGTCCCAGGGCCTCGCTGCCAATCAGCACCGAGGAGTGGAGCTTCTCCACCAATCAGGGCTGCTATGAAATACCCCCAAATGGGCTCTTTAGGCTGGGACAAAGCCCTGAAAGTGGCTTTGTCTCACCGTGAGTTAAGTAAGTCCAAACTCATGGGGGATAAAATTCGAAGTGGTGAGACCAGGAATTCAAGTCATCCTAGCTACAACTGTTAGTTGCATTTTTGAATCAAATTATTTTGGGGTTTGACTGAAATGTGACGTATTTTGTGCAAATTTGAGGTGGGAGCAGAATGCGTTTTCTGATCAGCTTTGTTTGCAAATCCATATATTTAAGTCAAGCTGTCTTTGTTCTGTGTTTATAATTTTGGGTTTTTTAAAGTTTCAGTGTGGGACAGCCTTGCGGTTAGATTCTTTTTTTTTCTTTTAGAAGAAGAGGTAAGGGTCCACAAGTGGTGTAAGGTCTTTGAGTTGCTTCAGGAACAGGGTTCAAGTATATGCAGCAGTGTGACAAAAAGGCATGGAAAGGGGCCATAAATAGGAGGGGCGGCCAGCTAAGCAGGCTGGAACTGATGTCAGGCAGGGGAAAAAAACGGTGGGAGGCCTGTGTTTTCACTGAGTCTGGTGGGTCTGTTCCCCAAATCTGTTCTGCTTTGCATGATGTTGTAGTTTTGGGAGCTATTTTCATTTGGTTACAGATTTTTGTGTGTGCCCTTGTGCTGTGTCACAGCATCTTTTAAGCAGCAATATCACAAAGTCTGTGTGGCTTGATATTTGTACTTGCGCGAGGCAGGCAGACCGTGTGTAAATCTGGGGCTCTTTTGGTTTTTTTCCTGCTTTTCCTGTGATAGTGTCAGTTTGATATATCACCTTTCATGTTGTGTTTGTACTTTAGGTCAGGAAACTTCTGAGTTGTGTGTATCATCAGCATTGTAAATACAGAGTAACCTTTGCACCTTAGTGTGGTGTCTTGCAGTAGATGTGTCAAAAAAAAATCCCTCTTCACTATTCTTCCAGAGTATTATGTTTATAGTGATGCAATTAGTGGCACAATGGAGGGATAGTAGTGCTAGCATTGCAAGTTATATTTCTTTATATAAATAGTGGCATCTATATTATCAAGTGCCATTAACAGTCCTTAATGGTGGCACATCAGGTAACTTGATTTGAATAGGGTTTCTAAATCTTGCTTCTACGCAGATTTTATGCTTTACGGAAGACATGCACCTAAAATGCTGACATAGTCCAGAGGGTAAATTGTCACTGGAATCCTTGCAGGGCAACATGGGACACCGAGCTTTTCCCACAGGGCCTTGGGACAGTGTCTGTGTTTAGAGAATGAAGGTGTTTCTCCCCCTTCGACCACCTTTGTATTTCTCTATTTAGTATGGCAGGTATCCAGGTTGTAGCCATACTGGTCTAGAGGAAAAGGCAATCAGGACTCTTAGTAGAGATGATCTCTTTTATTAGACCAACAAGATGTTTGCAAAAAAAAATTCTTTAAAAGCTTGCAATTAAAGAATTTTTTTTTTGCAAACATCTTGTTGGTCTAATAAAAGAGATCATCTCTACTACAAGTCCTGATTCCCTTCTATTTAAAATGCGCACACATATGTATTTCTCTGTTTAAAATGCACACGTACACACACAGATATTGTATGTATCATTAAGATGATTGATTTCTGTAAGTAATTCAAAGGACTAAGCTTTACTTAGGCTTCCTTACAGACATTACAAGTGTATCAATATTAAAGGATACTGATGCAAGTTGTTGATGACATCTGGTTAATTTGGTACTGCTACAAGGGTAGCAAAACTTCTCCAGCATTATCATTTCTTCATTCTGGGTCAAAGTTAGGGCAGTTTAGCTCCACTTGCGTCACGCAACTATCAGGCAGACTTAACAGTTAAATTGTTACGGTTGATGTGCACTCCCAAGCCCTGCAGCTGTCCCTCCTCCCCTTTTAAACCAGCTCTAGTGTATGTTCACCCGTACCCTGAGGATAGTCATTCAATATTGAGCAGTTCTCCAAATCTTACATTTCAGAATTGGGTAGCCTGTACTTCCTATGCTGTTGTTGTGATGGGCTATATATGATCTTCTAATATGAAGTTATCCAAATATGCCTAAATTTAAGCTTAGCTTTTGCCCCTGTGCAGGAAATGGCTTGTTTTCATTCTTTTGTGACATAGTTCAGCTCATTAATTTTGTCACAGCTGCAGTGCCATAGCAAGCATGACTCAACTGATTCCATTTTACACATGCAAGATAGTTTTGTGGCTAGTTAAATATTTAGGACTACATCTTTGCCTTTAAAAAAAAAGGATAGCTTGAAAGTAGGTGAATAACTGCACATTACAGAAGGAGAGCAACATAAACTGTATAGTGCTTGCTTTCATTGATGGATTGGCATACCACTTGGTTTTGGACAACATATGCATGGTTATACTAGTGGCAAGCAGGGCCAATATTTCAGCCAGGCCTGCTATAAAGTGGATTCGTTGACCATATATGCTCTCTCAAGCTAAGTACAGACAGTCAAAAAGCCCGATTCAATCTTTGCAGGTTGGTCTAAGCTGCGTAGATTCAACCAAAAAGTAAGTGAACAGACATTCGCTTTTGATTCCTGAAATACAGCCACATGCCTGCAGTGGCCCAAGCCAGAAGCAGGGGGTGCTAGAGCATACCTCCTTACTCAGCTGGAGCAGACAGCTTGGGCCCAGGCTAGACTGCCCACCCTGGGGGGGAGGGATTGTGGAGGAGGTGCAAAGTATCCTGGGATGCTGGGGGCTGTGAGTTAGCTTGAATCTGGAGGGGATCTGGGAGAGAAGTTCAATAAACTGATTTAACCTAAATCAGGTAAGTGTGATACTACATCCACCCAGGTTTATCTTAAACTGGTTTCAGTCATATTGAAGGCAGTTTATGTGCACTCAGCTACTGTTGTGTTGCAGATTTGAACCAGTTTCTGACCCCTTATACCAGGTTATGTGGAATTTCTGTCCCTAGCATTTCAGCTCTCCATTTTAAAATAGGCATTCTGGCTATTTTTCTATTGAAGTTATCAGCAGTCAGAGGAGAGCTTCATGCCTTAGTTTTTTTACTGAGAACTGTAGGCCCAACATCCTGGCCAACAATATGCTGTATTTTTAATATTCCCATACATTTCTCATATCTCATGTTGGAATCAGAAATGACAAAGAGAAGCTTTGGGATGAAATTTATGTTGCAGTTATAGAGTTCAGCTGCAGATGAAGTCAAGCTTCAGGAATGGGCATGGGTAAATTTAATCCTATGGAGTGTGGAAGGTTATGAAGGGTTTTTCTTGCTCACAGATCCATTTATTTGTCTATTTATCTTCCATTCTGTGCACAACTAGAACACACTTTGTAGTAGATCTGCAAAATGCATTGTATACGATGCAGAATGGATTCCGTTTGATAGTATTTATCTAATGTAATACAAACAATAAACCATCCCTCATGCCCTGCGTATTGTATCTCTCCGTCCAGGACTTCCCCAGGGACCTGAGAAGAAGGATGAACTTTGTAATTGATCTTATTAACAAATTTTGGTCCTGTTGTTTCAAAGCGGAGATCAAGTTTCAGCATTCCAGATTCTTCATGGAAAATTCCCTGCCACTAGTCCTTGGCTTTTTGAGCATCTTGTTTAGTCATAATTATCATAATTTTCCCTCAGGATAACAGTGGTATTTTGAGTAGGCTGGGTCCAAAACACTAAAGACTTACTAAATCAAATCCAACAGGTAAAACTCCATTTATAATTATAAGTCTTCCTAGTCCATATGAAGTACCAAATCTGACTTGCCTTGGTAACAGTGAATTCCCATCAGCCCAGTATTCCTTCTGCCTTAGGATCTCATAGTTACAGGGAGGTCTTAAATATGCTTTTAGTCAAAACCTCACTGCTGTGAGTTTCATTTGTGGGAGATGGTTCACCTGTTGGCTTATTGCAGCAAGACAATGAATATATTGAACTTGTGAAATGCCTGTTTGGATGATTGCAGGATCTCGGCAGAACAAGGATGTAGCCCAGAGATCGTTGTTTGTTCATCAAGTACTTGGATTGTTTGCCTGATTTTTGCACAGTATGAACGAACCCATTCAAGATCACAACTCAACTCTAATATCCTAATAGGCTTAAATTATAGAATGCTTATGTATAAGCACCTCGTTAAATGCCACTAATTTATCACTGTTTAGATATTAAAATAAGAATGACACATAGTTGATTTGTGAGCTAGACTTCCCTGACATGTTTACTAGTCCTCATCAAGTAGTCCTGTTGACTTCAGCATATAATATATTATATAAGTTGCACTGCCTTGAAAAGGATGCAGCTATCCTGCTGACTTCAGTAGGAGTCCTCACCCACATGGAGCACAGGATTTAGTTCTATATCTATTATAAATCCCACTATTTGTTAAGAAAAGACCTGCGGATTTTGTTCAATGATAGTTAAGTCTCCCTAGAAGCAAAAATCAGCTAAACAAAATTTGTGCAAATGTGCAGGATTAAGTTTTCCAAAATCAATTTTTAATTATTGTTTAATTGATTTCAGTTATAAAACAGAACCTTCCCCCCTCCTCCCCAAAAAAAGGAAAAGAAAAGAAATCAGAGATATCCTTTACATGGAGTTTATAGGCCATTTTTGTCAAAAATTAAATGATTGAAATGCCAAAATTCTCTCCTGGGAAATCCTGTATGACAAACACAACCCTTTGTTGAGGCCTTGTTGGGAATGTTTGATAATTATACTATATTTTTTATGTTGTATGAACAAATTCCATTGTACAATAATTTTTGTCTTCTCTTAGCACTTTTTTTTTTTTATCAGCCAGCATAAGAAAATTATACTCCTGGTTTTATAAACTCCCTTTAAATTCTAAGGCAATAAATTTAATTGCTTTTATTATGTATTTGTAAGTAGTTGGTTTCCTCTAAGAATTGGCTAAAGATTTTCCTCGCACAGTTCTATGACTCAAAGATTGTCCTTTAGCTAGCAAATATTGATTTGCTTTTGTTTAGCCCCTATGGAGTGCACCTTATCTCCAAGACTGGGTTTTGTTACGATGAGAGTTGACAGAATTCAGATTTAGTCAGGTGAAGTCTGTCAGGGTCAGTAAAAATGTTAAAGAATCACTGTAACAAAATATGATATTAATCTTGTGGGTTTTTTCCTTTGGTAAACAAAGGCAGTGTTTTAAGGATTTAGAGTTTCATTTTTCAGTTATTCTTGCTAATTGGCCAAGCTGTATAGTACAGCATTTGTCTCCTATGAATCTAAATACTTCAGTACGTTAGGTCAAAAATAATTAGTAATCTGTACTCCCTAGAAGGAAGGATAGGAGTGGAGTTGAAGAGAACCTTTTACAAATGTTCAAGTGTGCTTTTGTTAATACAGGGAATTGTCCTCTACTGTGCAGTAAGCACTGTATCACCAGAAAAATCTCTGGCCCGCTGCAAAGAAGAAATATGTGGTTTTCTTAATATTTCAACATATTATTAGCAGACCTATTAGATGTTTATTTAACAAATCTAGTATGGCATTGATTAAAGCACCACTGGAGTAGGCCTTCACTGAGTTAGGTGTGGTTGTCTGTGCCCAAAGAGCTTCCAATCTGAAAGAAGAGTTTCTGCTATTGTGTCGGTTTATTCATAGATTCACAGATTGTAGAGTCGGAAGGGACCCCAAAGGATCATCGTGCCTGACCCCCTGCCCCAGGCAGGAAAAGGACCGAGGTCAGATGACCCCAGTCAGGTGCCTATCTAGTCTCCTCTTGAAGACCTCCAAGTTAGGTGATAGTATCATCTCTCTTGGCAGCCCGTTCCAGATTCTGGCCACCCTTACTGTGAAAAACTTCTTTCTAATGTCTAACCTGAATCTACTCTCCACTTGTTTGTACCCATTATTCCTAGTTACTCCTAGGGGTGCCCTGGTAAATAGCGCATCTTCAACTCTCTCTTGTCTTCCCTTGATAAACTTATAGGCTGCTACAAGGTCTCCCCTCAGACGTCTCTTGTGAAGGCTGAAGAGATCCAGATCCCTCAGGGGTTGTCAACCAGGGGTGCACGTACCTAGAGGAACTTGCAGTATTAGGTTGATGAAGGGCTCAGCATTAGGGCTGTACAAAGCTTCGGTTGTTAATTCGATTTGGCAGAGATTTGGCCTGATTCAGCGGCTGAATCTCCAAATCTGAATTGACTCGGGAGACTCTTTAATCTCTCCAAATCAAATCAGAACCCTCTGACTTGATTTGGAGAGATTCGATGATTTGGCCATAGACACAGCTTTAAATGTTTCTTCTACATACCTCAAGGTACCAGGCGGCTCGTGAACACTGACATGGTGGGTCGGATGTAGTGTCCCATGGGAGCCAAGGGCCGGGGGGGTGTTTCTGCACATTCGGAAGACCCAGAAGCGGACCAGAAGCCCCCTGGCTCAGCGACTGGTGGCTTCTGAGTCTGGGGGACACCTGGGGTCCCCCTGCGGCTGACTGCCAAGCCGGGGGGGGGATAAGGGGGGAGCATGCTCCTGTGGGCTCCACTTCCGGGTCCGCTGCCCAGCACACGGGGGGGGGGAGGGGGGGAGCATGCTCCTGTGGGCCCCCTGCACTCCTGTGGGATGCTCCATCCACCCCAGCATCTCAACATTCGCAAGCCCCCCTCCCCCACCCTTCTTGTACCAATACTTAAAGTCACATTGTATGATAAGAACGCTGAAGGGCCTGGCCGGTGCCCCTCCCTCCCAGGCCAGCACCCGGCGCCATGGCCTTCCCCTCCCGTTGGTCTGCCTCTGGATACTTTACAACTGCCAGCTGTCTCCCACCACATCCTTTACCTCTTTGGAGTTTAATCAACCCTTGAGCTGCTAAAAACTGAAGTATATGAAGGTGAGTTAACACGTGTGGAGTCAGTAGCTGAAAACCTGACTTAGCAAAATCTTCAGGGCTAAATTCTGTCTGTTGTTATGCTTGTGAAATCTTGGGGGCGGTTTTAGGGTTACACAGGCATAATTGATGGTGGCTTCTGGCCTTCTGGATTACTTATTTCCCTTATTTTATGTTGCTAAAGGCTTTCTTTGGTCAACTGAGGACACCATGCCCTTGATCATCATCCATTTTCTCAGCATTTTTAGGACACTGGCTTTGAATGCCCTGTGTCAGCAGTTTCCTTACTATCATTGTACCTCAGAGAATTATCCTACCAAGAATATCCGTGGACTCCACAAGCAGGCCTTGTGGATGCTGTGTGAGTGACCTGCCCTTATTAAAAGTGCTCAGTAATCACTACTTATCATAGGAAACTTTGCTGCTGAAAAGTATTACCAGCATTTGGTATACTAGAATATTTTATTCCCTTTAAAGATATTTTGTGTACATGGTCATTTGGAAATAGCGGTTTGAATTTCTGCACAGATGAGTTGGGGAAGGTTCCAAAACTTGTGGCCTGAACTGTAGGGGCACTGATGTTTCTTGAATATTAGACCATTTGATTCAATCCCCTATTGAGTCTTAGACCATTTGATTAGTTACTCTTTGAAAACTTTTGGAACGTCCTCGGTCAGCACCTTCTTTACTGGGATATGTGGTGAATATCTAGACTAACTTTGTACTTATTTCATATTCTGTCAGGAAAATATTGGGGGGGGGAACCAAATGCCTATACCTGTCTTTTATCTTTAGAATATGGAGTGCTTATGAAGTTCATCACATTTTGTGGCCATAGCATGAGTGTGTGTGTGTCTGTGTGTGCGCATGTGTGTGCGTGTGTGGTGCTATCTGTTATTTAACACCAGGAAGAGATTCCTGACTGGAAAAAGTTAATTTGACTTCATGCTGAAATAGCTCTAGGTTCCGTTACATCACTCAGGATAAAAGGTCTACTGGATTTGATTCCTCTCAGAGACCGTTTTTTCTGAAGATGTCTCATTCCAGTTCTTTGAATGTTACAGAATTTAGTGCTTGTTTTGATAGTGACTGATATTATTATAGTTCTCTGTTTGTTTAAAAAACATGTCAGTCGCTTTTTGAAGTAGCAAAATACAAATAGAAGATTCACAGAATCTACAAATGTCTACCAGCTGAAGAGGGAGGAGGAGTCTTGGTGGGATTTGCTGTTTGCTACAGTAAATAAGCTTTGTTTGCTACATGTACTGATTTTTTTTCAGGGGCTTTTTTTGTTTGTTTGTTTGCTTCTTCAAAAGAAATGGATTATTTATTACCAACTAAAAGTTTTTCACTATTCAGATAAAGCACGTCTGTAACTTGCCCCGATATTTTCCCTTTAAGAGTGTGTTGATGCCAGTTGCATTCAATATAGCAAAGCAGTATAGCCATATGGAACAGAAGAGTATTAAGATGTTAGATGATAGTACTTAAAGGTAAACAGTGTCTTCTTTGCAAAAATACAGTCCAGTACATTACAGAATGGAGCTATTCCATAGGTGAATTTTGTGTTCTCAGTGGATTGGTTGTTTCACTTCGTAAGGTTAACACTTCGCAATGTCATTTTGGTAACTGAGTCTGCCAATACAGTGCTATCGTAGTGGATATGGAGGGGTGGTAGGGGAAAAAAAAATATATTTGAACAATTATGTTTTCCCAAATAGGTTACAGTTATTTTTTTCTTCCTTGTGGTCCTGCGAAATACCTTTTGTAAATGTATTCCATCTTGTGTGTACACTACCCAACCCTTTTTTTTTCAATCTTTTTACCTAGAATTCACTAAGCTTACATGTATCTCTTTGTATAAATACCAATAATGCTTTAATTTATGGATGTTTGCTGTTGGGCTTTGTTTAAATGAGTTCCATCCAAAAGGAATTAGAGCCTTCGATTCTCGCAGAAATGAATAAACCACATGAGGTGAATTTTCATACAACCCATTTCAAACCTGGAGTTTTCAGGGTATAATTTAGACATTGCTTCGGTGGTTTATGACCATATAAAGTGTAGGTGTGTAGGTAGGAGGTTAGATAGATGTACTTGTAAATGGCTAGAAGCAGGAAGGCTGAGTATGATCTCCAGCAGTGCGTATTTCAGCTCACAGTTTCACATCTCTATCCTAAGGCATTAGATGCTACTAATTCTCCAAAAGCCAAAGATTTGTTTTACAGAAGAAATTCTGATTTGATTAAGATATTGCTTCCAGACCTAATGTTCCTTTAACAAATCATGCCTATGTACATGACTGGAAATAAACTGCATGTTATCTGAGCAAAAAAACCAGAGTGCCTCATGATTTGGAACGATCCTAGAGAAGCAGCATTTAGTATAATGACAGTACACTTAGATTAATTATAGCACGGCTCACAGGCACCACCATATAGTTACAGTTGTGTCAGCACTTTTGCTATTAACCCTGTGTTGCATGCCTTTACACTATGGCTCTAAAAATATGTTCTGGGTTAAACTTCGGTTCTGTGCTATATACCTGGTTTCAGTTAAAGACCAAATTTTATCTCTCTATTTTGAGCTATTGCAAGCATATACTTGTAAAAAGAAAGCATGTGTTTAATATTCTTTTATTTTGTTTTCTGCTCTGCCTCATGTTTGATTAAACATTGAATTTAAGCCTAGGGTTTTGGCATATCGTACTCTTTTTTTTTTTTTTTTTTGATGCTCTGAAATAAAACAGTTGCGATATTTGACCTTGAAAATGAAGCGCCTACTTTCCCTGAGGATTTGTACTATGCATGGGTACAGTTTAAATTTGACCAACTCTGTATTTATGCGATTAGATATAATGGTTCTGAAAAATTGCTCAGGTCTGAAGTACATGTCAAATGTTTCTTTAAAGTCTTGTTTATATGAAAGACTGGAAATACTCTGTGAAACTATTACAGTTAATCATGTAAGCAATACACCGTGGTTTTTAAAATACCACTGAAAACATGCTTGTGGAATTGATAGTGAAATTAAGGAACTTTTTAATCTCTTCCTCAAAGCACTCTTAAATCCCACTTCATCCTTGGTGAGATGGTGATAAATGCTGGGCAAATAAACTTAGTTTGTACCTACAACATTTTATTAAATAGAAATGTACAAATAAAAGAGCTTTTGCAGATCAGCTCATTATTTCACCAGCTCCTATTCTCTTTTATTCTTTTTTCTCTTTTCTACTTTGCACTGCTAGATTGTATTTTACTTTTTTCCAAGTGGCGCTGGCGAGTGGCTCTTATCAAGAACAAATGATGCCATAAATCGGGGCCAAAATCAATGCTGCTCTGGGGCTGTGAGAATGAGATGCAGTTATGTGGGCCCAAATACTTTACCTGTCTCTAAAGCCAAGAGCTAGAGGCCTGGGCGGTTTTTTTTACAAACCTTGTCTTCTCGTTTATTGGAGAATATATATATACAGCTACTTGGTCTCAGACCTGCGTGGCTAGTATTAAACTCCTGTTTTAATTTGATTTTTATTCCCACAGTGGAGTTGATAGGCTAGAAAGCGGTTTCACACTCATAGTAAAGTCACCATTTCTGAAGAAAGTTTCCTGAGATATGCTGAAAGGAAGTATTCTCCCCCACCCACCTTTAATAACCATAAAAATAATTAGGTCAAGTGACAGCCTTGAAGGAGCCTTCTCAGTTATCTAGCAATATGCTACCTTGATTCCTTCCTGCTTGGACACATGCACATAACAACAGATGCAGCAGAACTGGATGCACAAACATTAGACCCCGATCCTTTCATTAATGGGAGTTTTTCTGCACAAGTGCAGCAGGATCACGTTCTTAATGTCATGGCTGGCCCTTTCCAGCAGCGGTTATTGCTCTCCTCCTCAGTGATAGGTGTTAGTGTAAACAAGGAGTGATTTGTGTACCTGGAATAGAGCCATATACATTATGCCAAATATAAAATGAGAGGGCTGATGTAAGTGCCTTTTGGACATATCTTTCATTACCCTTTACACTTCTCTTCCATAATAGCATCTGGAGGAACCAAACACATACTATATGCATGGTTTTATTATAGTGCTTTGCCTTGGGCCCTTAACTTCTTTAGCTGGTCATTACCTGACCAGTAAAGACCTCTAAACGGGTCATTAATGCTTAAGTAATAAACTGTTTCACAAGACTATCTAGTATAGAACCTCTTTCATCATTTTTACAGTTACTGTTTTATAGATAAATCAATGGCCAACAACTGGATATTCTTGTTTTGCTACATAATCTCGTAAGAGCGGCCATAGCCAATATGCAGCGAATCCATGTTGTTGCATTTTGTAAAGCTAGGGATGCTCTCACTTGGGATACTTAGGACCTGGAGTTTTGTACAGGATAAAACTGGGGAGGAGGGGAGAGAGCTCCATTCAACTACATCAGTAAGGAATAGTGGTTTCTTAGGAAAATATTTTTTTCCTCGTGTGCAGTTCTTATTGGGTAATATTTCCCTTTGGCCGAATTAGAAGCCACTATGCCTTGGTGTTACTGGAGCAGTGGCACAGAGATGATGTACATACCTCCTCTTCCAAAATGGTCAGTTATTAATCTAAGCCATATAGGTTATATGCTGTGCATATGCTGCTTTTGTTAGTCGAGCATGCCTTGAAATATTGTGTTGAAAATATTTACTTCTGATCGCTGTCAGTTAGCATTGGATTGTGACTTTATTTGACAAAAATTATATATTTGATTTAAAAAAAGCACATACTTTAAGTAGATGTGTACAGTTAACTTCATTGGGGTTTTTTTTGGATAATCTTGCATCTTTTATAGTTGGCTCATTACCCTGCATTGTAAAGGTGCACTAATATATCAGTCCATATTGGATAGGTACCAATAAAAGGAAAACTGACATTATCAGCAATCGCCTTTTTTTTGGCCAGTGTAGCCAATAATGTCACTGATAAATGCCAAATGCATGCATGTAGCCACAGCGTGCACATGGGCAGGAAGGCAGTCTGGTAGCGTGGACAGAAGCATCTGGCTGGTAAGTCTGTGAGGGGAAAAGGGCATGGGGGCGGGAAGGAATGGGGGGTGCAGATTAAGGTCCCCAAGGTGAGGGAGGGAGTGGGGCTGGGACAGTGGTAGGTGCTGCCCAGCTGGGGTAGGACGCGAGACAGAGCCCCTGGTGACTCGTCTTGGGTCACAGGGGTGGGGGCAGTGGCAAGCAAGATTGTCTCCATGCTACTATGAGCACCCCTGGGGGAGTCATGGGTTGCATGTGCACCCTGGATTTATGTTCAGGGTGAGGCTGGGCTGCCAACTGCGGGCTCAGGGTCAGGAGCTGTGTTAGTCTCTACCCAACGGGTCAGGCTGGGCCACAGCTGTGCTCAGGGTGTGTAGAGGTGGGGCAGGCAGTGGCGGCACTGGGAGGGGAGCTACAAGGTGGGCTACAGCTACCCCAAAATTTGCCATAGCACCCCCCCTCCCAGCATCACTGCCACTACCTGCCCTGAGTGCAGCCCCAGCCCAGCCTCTGTGCCAGGAAGAGGCTGGTGCAGCTCCTGGTCCTGAGCCTACAGTGGGCAGCCCACTCTCACCCCACACGCAAGTCAGAGGGGCATGTGCCTCCCATGCCTCCCCTGGGGGTGTGCACAGTGATGGGGAGCTGCCCCTCCTCCTCAGCCCCATATCCCCTGGAGGAGCCGCCCGTGCCCCTGCCGCACTCCCATTCCCTCCTCACTGCAGGGTCCTTGATCTGCCTCGCCGTGCCCCTTCCCCCACAGACCAACCAGCCAGACACTGCTCTCTAAGGTGCTGGCTGCGTATCAGATCAGAATCAGCTGATACGGCTGGTTAATAATCGGTCATCGATACCAGCCAAATAAATCTTTATTGGTGCACCCCTACTATACTGTGCATCAGGAACATAATGAATGCATCCCTTACTGAGGACTGGAACACCAGAACAATCTCAAATAAGCCTTATTTTGAGAAGTTCAGTGGAACCCATGCCTTTCAGGGGCTTGTACACAGAGGTAAATGTATTTCTGCCTTGCAGGGCTAATTATTTGTTATTGATGGTGAAAGAGGTGGATTGGGGAAAAATAGTTGTAAAGAAAGACAGAGGAAAATATCCTGCCACTTCAAAATTTTCCAGAAGATGAAGAGCTTACTAAACATTTCCTGGCAAACCTGAGAAAATATGAGAAACCTAAAAGTTAGCATTTGCCTACAGTTGCTGTCTTGCTGAACACAAAGTTTTCAGGACTCCCCTTGACTAACATATCCTGAAAAATAGGTTTTTGAACATGCAGTAGTTCCGAGCTCTCTCCCCGGAGAGCAGAAAGGAAAATGCATACTAGGTACCATACAATTTTTGGCAGATCACTAGGGATTGGAGATTTCAATCCTTGTTAATATCAGCATAGCATTGATTGACTGCTGAGCATTGAAATAACCAATCCAGTCATATACATCCTCATGTCAGCCTCTGAGAGGTGTCAATCTGAACTGATCCTCTTTTTGCACTAATGCATGATCTATCCAAAGAGGAGTGAAATTTTGCTGATGAAAATGTTTTTGCAGCCGCGGAATGTTTGTAGCTATTTTTTCTTAATTTGGAAAAGTAGAGCACACTTTCTACAATTCATGGCCTTTGTGAGATTTTCTGACAACTTATTAAAACAACGGGTTATGCTTAGAGTGATTTGTGCCTATAAATACTTAATAGCTACTAATGGATTTATCTAGGTGGGAAACTCTAAAAATATATGATAATCATTGGAGGATTGATCAGTGGCATTTTAAAGTAATCAGTATTGCCTGGCTTCCCGTTTGACATGTACCAGCTAATTTGGAGGAATTATGACAATCTCACCTCTCTACCATTTTTCCCCATGCTAACCTAATGTTTCATAACCAGCTAGCTGGCCTGTCCGTCTTTATTTCTGTTTCATCATTCTTTATAATAGTTCAGGAAGTAGCTGGCAAATTTCAGCCCCAATGAATTGCATTCAAAATTGGATCAAAATGTTATTGAAAGGACAGCAGGTATAACTTTGGAGCAGAAACTCTGCTTATTGGGACCGTAGCCTATTGTCAATAGCTCTAAGGTTGGAGCTACTGTCTTGAATATAGCTCAAAACAAATGTAGTGAACAAGACAACTGTATCTAAAAGTATGATACAAAAGCTGCTGCATTTCTACAATAAACTATTGAAAAATAAGGTTTTTTTTAAAGAGGGTCATTTGAGTGAATATCTTCACCTAATCCCAACAGGGCACTGAGCTGAATTAATTCCTGCACATCATTGGTACTAGAAACAAAAAGATGATAATTTGAATGATTGCTTATTGTGATTGGGGGGTGGCGGCAGGAATCATCTATTGACTCACAGTTTAATTAGGTATGAATTTAACCCTATTTAATTCAACATATAACTATTATACAGATCCTGGTCTCTCCAGCAGTGCTTTCATTATGCAGATAAAGCATTGAAAAAGTAGTGTAGGTTTAATATTTAATAAATGCATACCAGTTTACAGATCACAGATCTGCAGCTGCCTTATTTTCCTCTCGCTGATAAGCAAACAGTGCCAGTGGGATAGCAGCAGTACTGGTGTCCGTTGTTGAACTGCACACCTAGTCCACAGTCACTGGACCAAATCCAGGCTTGATGTTAATCCAGAAAGGCACAGGGAATGAATTTGCACCCCAGGCTGCAATTGCATAATATAACCAGCCTAACTTTGACTTTATTTAATGTAATTCATTGTCTACAGTAAATAATTGATCAGTATGTGTGCCTGTGTGAAACTTTCCAAGGGCAAATAAGATGTTCTTACGAAACAGTTATTTGTGAGTATTCAACAGGATTGCCATTATGACTTTTAAACATCCCTTGCATGTAAGATGGGTAGCATGTAGGCAAGATGTGATTTTTCCCGGTGCTCCCATAGAAGAGAGTAGGGCACCCGAAACAATACAATCTTTGTCTTGCCACTGCTGTTTCTGGCCAGTGTAGCTTTTGTTAGCCCATTGAATGTAAAGATTTTCTTTTCTAATTTTTTAAGTCAAACCTCTGTTAGAGAAATCTCTCATGGCTCAACAGCTATTAGGTTTTATATGTCTGAGTGCAAGTATGTTTGCCTAGTGATTACAACAAGGCAGATACAATATTTACAAGCCTTAGCAATTCCTTTGCAAATGCAGTCCCTGGAGAAGGACACAATAACAAAGCAAGCAAACATTACAGTTATCTAAAGACTAAGAAGTGCAGGCATCAGGGCGGTGACTCACTATGTGGTTGGAGCCCTGGAGTTTTACAGTAATTTATGGGGACACTGATGAGACAGATTTCATTTAAATACTGTAACTGCTGAAATATTTCTAAGTTAAAAAGTCAACTAGTGGTTAAGTAAATATCCTTTTGACCCCTTTTAACTCTTGTGATGTACCGTTGTTTAAAGTATTTACTTTGAAATGCTTGAGTCATAAAATGACCCAGGAGAGATGAGTTGACCACAGATACTTAATGCACAGGATTGTGTTGCTTTAAAATTAAACCCATTTCCATTTTTTGTCAGCCTATTGTTCTTTAATTGGTTAAATGAGGCTATAAATGGAGAGCTGCCCAAAAAAAAAAAAAAAGAAAAATCATACAGTATTGCAAAAAGCATTAGGGGAAAAATTTAAAGAACAGAGATTCCTTCTTGTTTCTATAGAAACCAATAGTGATCAGGAAGGGAGAGGATTTCTTTCAAGTGTACATTTTAGCAAGGCTAGCTCAGCAGCTCAACACACTGGAGGGCTAGCGTAAAAAACCCACTGGCAGCTTGAGATACTGTGTTCATGCCCCTATGATACCAGTTGGATTGAGGATAACATATAGCTGTGAGTTTCTGGTTCATAGGGCATTGGGTGAAGAGAGATCTCGCCGCACTGCCACGTCTCCCTGGGGAGTTGAAACCTGAAGGGAGGGCTTCCAAGCAACTGAGCATTTCTGAGACAGAGAAACCAGCTGGAACAGGAGCTTGCATGAATCAGATGTTAAAAAAGGAGGTGGGGGGGTAGTAAAAGAAAAAATTAAACAAGGAAAAAAGCTCTAGCCTCTGATGTCAAAAATGTTTCTAAATATGCTAATGGCCATTAGTAATTAATAATCTCCTTTGGTTTCATCATGGCCAGTGCAATCCACAGTTATAGTCATGAAGCATAGTTGTGGCTTTTGACCCTAGGCATGATTATTTTCTTCCCGATATATAATATCAAATCTCTTCCATAATAGAATTAGGCCCTTAATTATGTCCTGTTTTCCTGATATGGTATGCACATTACAGTAAAGATAAAGCCCAGTTAAACTCACGTTTTAAGGCAACCCTAAGTCATGATCAATACCGCAGCTTTCAAATAATTGCAGGATTCCTCTAAATGAAGTTCAGGTCAAATGCAATGTCGGAAATAAAGCAGTTACAATTTGCTGCACCCTGACAGGTCTAAGAAGTGGCTGAGGAAGATCTCCTAACTGGCAAAGCCACCTTTGCTTGACATTTTCTTTGCATGTAAACAATACAGCACCACACATTGGCATGTGAATGTATTAGTTGGTGGTGCTCCAAATCATGCTACGAATGTAGATGGTATTCCTTTCTGTTTATAAATACATACTCTTGATAACAAGGGGACATTTACTGCAATCTTGCTCGGCGGCTGTCAGCGCAGAATGAATCATTTTGAAACATAAACCTCCTCAGATCTCCGAAATATCAAGAAAAACATAAAACATAAGGGAAAAGGATTATAAAATACAAGTAAGAAGGTTCTTAGCATATTTGTAGCCTATAGGCTGTAAACACTGTAGATTATCATTAATGAAACTCTCTGCCAAGTACACGAGACACTTCGGCAGCAGCTGTTAAGCAAGCACTGTTCAAAGGTGTGTAATCCCTTGAACGCTCCACATTGTGACATTGTACTTCTTCCTATTAGAAATCAGATAATTGCTTTGTATCTTCTGTTACTTTTTTTTTTTTTTGTTAACTCAGTCACACTCTCCTTACTGCCAAAGGGCCTTATTCTGCAGTAATTATTTAGGGAAGCTGTCATTAAGGTCAACAAGCAGGGCTGCAATCTCCATTATGTTGCTGTAAATTTGGAATAATACAATTTATGCCAATGGTGTTACCTGGGATTGACACTAGCGTAACGGAGAACAGAATCCTGCCCGATGGGAGACCAGCGTGAGTAAAGACTGCAAGTCAAGGCTTACATTTTAAAAGTGTGTTTTCCTTTAGCCCAGCTAAAGACAGGCAACCAGGGCACCAGCTTCAGGTATCAATTTTTTAATTTTTTTGGGTGCGAAAACAGCATCTGTTGTCATCCCTGGCCTGGCCTCCACTGCTGCCCAGGGTGCAGAAATGGTGCATTACCCCTTTGCTTTCAAGTTAATCTGGGTGTGGGTTGAACAACATATTTGGTGTGGTCTTTCCTCACCTAAAGACACTGAAATTTGGCATTCAAATTTGGAAGGATGGGGGCTTTGCTGCAGACATCAGCCTCCAAAATATCAGGCCCTCTAGGACAGCTTCTAAGGCTGTGCTGTGCAACCATTTGCAGAAGGAAATTTGGGTATTCTGGCAACTTGTTTTTTTTTAATGTCCTGAACTCTGAACAGTACAGAAATAGCAAGCCACAGCCATAGTAATTGTGAGCTCCCCTGAGCGTTGTGGGCTATTATGGTTGAACTGAGAGACAAGCTTATCTTGCACTTTTGGAATTCCTCATAACCCCACAACAAAGCACTATTGATTTTTCTGAGGCTGGGAGGTGAAGGGAATTGAAGGAGGTCAGGTGTAAATGTTCTAAGTTTGTTGAACAGCGAGCGCAAATGCTACCCGGTCTAGAACCCCGGCCAGGTCCCGTGTCCCGAATCGCATGACCCTGAATAGTGAGTTTGGCGTTTTGTCTCCTTTAACGCATCGTGTGACAATGCTGGATTATTTAGGCCAGCCATGGTGCCTGCCTTGGTAAATTCAGGTTGGAACCACGGGCTCTTTATGACAAGTGCTAATACCACAATGTGTTGGCAGCGACTTTCCTCGTGCGAGATCTGGATCCAGAATGCTGGAGACAGCCCCGCTGCAAATATCAGCGCAGACGGAGAGCAGAGTATATGGTTCATCCTGAATGGTGCAGGGTTTCAGAGGCAATTGCTGTCTGAATATTTACAGTTATATTGTCACATGGCAGAAGCAGAGGTTTGTGAGGTTCTTCCCACTCCCTGCCCCGACTGGCCGCCGTCTTGTCATGGGCAGGAGTGTGTATATGTAAGACCATGGCTATATAGGTAATGGAATCATAGAAAATTAGCATTTGAAGGCACCTCAGGATGTCACATCTAGGCCTACCCCCTGCTCAAAGCAGGACCACCTCCCACTAGATCATCCCAGCCAAGGCTTTGTCCAGGTGGGTCTCAAAACCCTCCAAGGATGGAGAGTCCACCACCTCTCTGGTAACCTGTTCCAGTGCTTTACTACCCTCCTCGTGAGAGAGTTTTTCCTAATATCTAACCTCAACTTCCCTTGCTGCAACTTGAGACCATACTTGTATAATACTTGTATGAGAGTGTGTCTGTGTGTGATTTTTATATACATATATAGGAAATTCCTTTTCTTTTCTTGTAACATTTTGTTTTCAGAGGTGACTAGCTGTTTCTTTTCTAGGCAGGAGTGATATTATGAAATGCCAGTCAGCAAGAATTATTAGAAAAAAGAATGGCCCATGAGGCAAAAGAACAAATGCTTCTTTCTTTCCTTTTTTTTTTTTTTTTTCCCCATTTCCCTAAAAAATACATTACCAATGAACCAGGGACCATCTTCAGGCAAGTTTTTAGGTTGTGGATTAGATAGAAAAACCATTTCCTTGTTTTAGTGAGAGGCAGTATTCATTAAAGAGAGGAATTCAGGACCATTTGTAAGGGAAAAGATCTTCCAGCAAAACTGTAAATTGGGCAGTGCTGTGAATAAAGTGGCTAACTCACTGATCCTCCCAGCAAAGTAATACCAATTAAAAAGGCATCCTTAACCAACAGAAAGTGTAAGTGTACTGATCTGAGTAGCTGAAAGGAAGACATGCATGAAACAATATTATCATACTAAAGTGTCACTAAAAGCTTCAGAGGAAGGTTTCCTAAGTTTCTTTGTCCTAAGAAGCCTCAATATATGCAAAGTACCTCCCATCAAACCTTTCATAGCGGAGATCTGAATTTTAAGACATCGCCAGAGTAGCATTGCAAGAATTCTGAATTTCAGATGAGTTTGCTAATACCAAGTGGTAAGCACTGTGCGTTTCTAACATGTCCCCTTTAGCTGAAGTGCCAAGTGATCAGTAAAAATAGGTAATTACATATTATACTCTCTTCTCGGTCAAACCTGACTCTCACCCTGTCTTCCTATTTTCTGTAATGGCAACTGCATCGAGGACAATAATGGCATGTCTATTCCTCTGTGTCGTGGCTGTATTATGTTGTAGCTCTACTGTCCACTCCTTTGTAATTCAGGAAAAAGCAAATAACAGTTGCATCAGTATTGTCTTAATCTGAGATCTCCTTGACATGACAGAGGAATCAGCATATGAATTGTATACGGGAACCTTAGAAATGCTCCTTTAAAAGGCTTCCAACAGTGGAATTCTTCACATGTCCCATTCTCCTCAACGTTTCCTGTTGAGTTAGGTTTCGAGGGTGTTGCATTTCTTTAGAATGCAGAATGCAGAGGAATCTGCCAAACTCTGGCCTCCTTACAAGCACTTCTTCACTGGAAGGCAAAATAGTATGTGATTAACTTTAGATTTATACAGATTTTAGCTGTGTCAAAGGCATACTGTAATGCAGGAATTGTGGAGGAAGCTGTGGTAACTGTTTCTTTTCTTACAGAGCAGTAGCTTGTTCAATAACCAGAGATGTTAGACCAGGGACGGGCAATTATTTCGGGCGGAGGGCTGCTTACTGAGTTTTGGGAAACCATCGAGGACCACATGACAGGCAGCCAGGGGAAGATAAATGTTAATTTTCTAAATTTTTTAGGGGCCCTGCGGGCCAGACAGAATGCCCTGGCAGGCCACATCTGGCCCACGGGCTGCATTTTGCCCACCCCTGAGTTAGACTCTACTAGTTGAGGCAATGTTGACTAAGACACTGGGGGTTACCTCGTACACTTAGCAGAAAAAAATACCATGGGATTCTCCTTTCCCGTTAGACTAAATCTCACACTGAGATGAAAGACCCAAGCTGTAAACCACAGGCTGACCTGACAGCTCTACAACCTGAGACTTAGCGTCATTCCTCATATTTGCAAAGAAAACAAGACTTGACTAATTGCTCGGAGTTCCACCATGTTGTAACTTAGGAGTCCATTATCCATTTGACTTAACATGAATTAATACTCACCAGTCATATGATAAACCTATTCAGCTATCATGTGTAATCCTGATTGTCTGTTTTGGAGGAACTGAAAAGGTCCACCTCTTCAGCGGAGAGCTGCCTTTTGTAGCTGAAATGAGTAAGTGCTGTCATTCACCCTTCGGAGACTACCTAACTGTAGCGTTCTAATTAAAAGATTGCTCCAATACAAGATATATAAGATTTCCTCTATTCTAGTAGGAGAGGTACTAAAATTAGTTTGCTGAAAACTGGAGTACTGATTATTTAAGTGGGAGAGGGCATACAGCTTTGAAGTGAAACTGGAAATGCCCCGTGGAAAAATTAAAATATTGTTATATTAGGGTATAATTATTTTTTTTTTAAAGAATCTATTGGCAAGAATAAATTTTCTGTGAAAGGGGAGGGAAAAGGCAATACATTCTTACTAATTTTCCCCTCTTTCTTCAGTGTTTAATTTAGTAAAGCAGAGTCATAAACGCTGCTAAACAGTCAAAAAAATTAAATGTTGTTGTATAATTTATGGTGGTTACAGGATACATGAGAGTGCACTTTAATTAGCAAATTGCATGTTTATTTTATTTGCTTAGCATATAATTTAGATTGGATAAATGCGTTTTGACTGGCTATGGCACCTTGGTATCCTCGTTCAGTATAATTTTTAATCACATTGTTTTGGAATTTTATTACAACATTATGCAGTTGATATAATGGAGCAGAATTAAATATGCTCAGTTCACACCTTGCTCTTGAGGAAATTACTTTTTATCTGTATTTGGATGGAGCATTTTGTATGGTAAGTGAGAACTTGGGAGCAATAAAGAATGCACACTGGGTGCTACAGCTGCAACATGAATAATAAATAATAATAATGATGATGATGGCGATGGTGGTGGTTGTGCCCTCTTGGTAAAAAAAATGGTTGAGAAAAGCAGAAAAGAAATCTTGAAAATTGGCGGCCTGAATTGTTGTTGTTGTTGTTGTTATTTATAGTGACTTGTTACTCCAAGTAAATTTGGGAGGGGACAAGTATGCTTGGTGCTGTATGTACAAAGAATGAAAGAACACGCCCCACCCACTGAGTTTACCAGCCAAACAGACAGCATGAACAGAAGCTAGGAAGAGTAACACAAGTGAGGAGAGGGTAGGTAGCTTGCACAAAGTCACAGACCGGGTCAATGGCAGAACCACAAACAGGATCCATATCTCCTGGTTCCCAGTTCAGCATCCTCTCCCAGTATCGTGTACCCTTGGTAATATTCTGCATAATGGCTTTCTACAAATAAAATGGTATGTATGTGAGTGGTGCCAGGTCAAGAATATGCTTGCTTAAAAATGTTAAAGAGCAGTTCTGCTGTGATCCTGGCAGTTACCTGTACCTGCAACTGAAATATGGAGGGAGGGGATTGGAATATTTTGAATTTGTTCATCTTGTGCATTTACCACATATTGTGTATAGTTGCTCCAGGGTTGCTCCAGAGTGCTTTTCATTACACAGGCTTTGAATCTGGTCTACAGTTGTGGTTTGTTTGGGGGTTTTTTTCCTCCTGGTTCACATGCATCTTCTACACAGCAATCAAAGAGAGAAAAAAAACTTGAAAAGTAGGAAAATGTTGTAAAGGTGCAAGAACTGTTAGATGGACATATAAAGGCTTAATGTCTTAAGATGGACTTAATTTATGAAACTGCTTTCAAGTCTTTATCAACTGAACTGGTTTTGGGTTGACCACGGCTCCTTGGCTAGAGACAGACATTACACATAAGTGATCAGAAACTGGTTTAAACCTGTAACAGAACAGATGTTCAGTGCACCTAAACCAGTTGAAAATGGCTGAAACCGGTTTGAGATGAACCTAGTTGAATATAGTATCAGGCTTAACTGATTTGAGTCAAACCGGTTTATGCAATGTTTGTCCCAGCCCCCTTGCTAGTTTAAGTTAAATCAGACTCCTTCAGCATCCTGGCATGCTCTCTGGGCTGGGCGGGGCTCTCTGTTCCACAGCAGGGATGGCCCCTCCCCTCTGCTCCCTGGCTGCAGCTTTGGCAGAGACTTTTAGGCACAGCAACATCTTCTTGGTTTCCTCCTGCTTTTCCTCTGCTCTCCCTCTCCCCTCACCACTCCCTGCTAAACAGGGATCCCCCATCCCCTCTGCCTTACACAGACACCTCAGCATTAGCTAGCAGACCACATGCTGGCTCCGGTCCATGCTATGGCAGACCAGTGTCTTTTGGGGGCTTTTTGAACCTAATCAACAGCTCAGCTGGTAATGTCCCTCCATTCCTTCTTTGTTTAAGAAAAGCTTGAACTAATGAGAGAGGCTGTTTGTTTTCTGATGGGGTGATAAATGCTGATAACAGAGCTGATAAGTGCTCTGTCATCATTCAAGTAGGGGGGGAACCCTCCCTAACCCTGCCGCGGCCTGGCCACACCCCCCTTAGCTCAGCCCTGCGCAAGGGAGGGGAGGGCTGCTCTAGTACCCCCCCAGCATCCAGCTTGAGCTGCTGCAGATACGTTCCTGCATGTCTGAGATGTCGGTGCAGTTACAAAGTAGTTCAGCCTAGCCAGGTTAGACTAACCTGCAAAGATTGAATCAATTCAGGCTCAGGCTTTTTGAATGTCTGTCCCTAGCCCGTAAGTTCTAGTAATGTCACTAAATCAGGCGATCCATGTATGTGTATATTATTGCAAACAATTGCAAATAATAAATATTAGCTACAGGTTTGAATTGGAGTATGGGGCGGGCGGCCCTCATGTTTAAGATCAAATTTGGATTCACCTTCACAACCAAATCACAACTCCACGCTGTGGGCTCATCTCCAATACTGGGAGGATTCCCTTATGGTCAGTCCTATTGAATTTAATAAGTATGAATCCAGGGGGAACTTCTGGAAGAAAAATAAAATAGACTTCCATGAAAATTCTTTCTAAAGCTGTAGAAATTAATAAAGGATAATAACCTAGCTATAAGATCCCAAAGAAGCTAGAGATTTGTATAGAAGTCTGTGCTGTAGTTTGGCTTAAAAAAATTCTGCGGAACAGTTATTGCTCTGTGTTACATGCTATAGGTTTTCTCCATAAGGGTTGTTTGAGTATTACATATATGCCAGTTTTGACATCTCAAGTGACTCTGTGTCGCAAAGATTGATGCTGGGCCAGATTATACTTTCAGTCATGCAGGTGTAAATCTGCAGTAATGCTATTGTCTTGCTCCTTTTGAGGGCAGAATCTGGCCCACTTGCTTTTCTTCTCTGTATCTGAGTAATTGGCCCTGTAATGTGCCCTTGTTGCTCTGTTATATGATTGGCACTGATCGTTTAGCTGTGACAGGAAGCCAGCGGTGGTATGTATTGCTTGAACACAGACATCCCATACTTATTACATTGTGCTTTGATAATGTTACCTCTGAAGAATGTTTGTGGTTATTAAAATATACAGAGATCAACAGATATGGCAAACAAATGCTTAGTCACAGCACATGTGAGAAATTTGATTTAATGTAAATTTAACAATTTGAGACTACATCCCTTAGAAAAACACTGGAATTTAATCCCTGATGGATGCAAGCTAGCTGGTTCTGTTTAAAATAGGATTATATCAGGATGATCAACAGAGACTATAATTAAAGCATCTTTGAAGACTGTCGTAATATAAAAACCAAGGGGAAAAGATTTTGTTTTACTCATGTACTAAAGTGTTTAAATAATATTTATGGACCTTGTCATGTAGCTATCATAGTGCTGTAAGGAAATATCTGTGGTATTTAGAGGCAGCCATGCAGTCCTTTAAATATCTGTATTGCTCCATAAAGGCAGGCTGTGTTTCCCAGCATTCCTTATGGAACGCAGGAAGAATGGCATGGACCTTTTGAATAATTAATATGGTTTTCAGAGCAGTAGTCATGGAAACCCAGGCAGTGTCACATATATGGATTTCAGGAATTAGGCACATTTTGAATCATACATTTAGCCAAAAAGGGATGATTTAGTCCTCAAGCTTAGGGGGGGGAAAATCTCAATCTCTTGTTTTCACTGAGATGATATTAAAAAAACCAGAACTTATTAATTATTGGATCCAGATAAAATTCAGATGGTTACAAATTTAAGTGCTAGTTGCACTGGCTGCCCCAAGTCATTTTTAGATGTCTTATTTTTTATTTTGCCATCGCAGACATCTGAGGATATTAGGATAGAGGGTTTTAAACTGTATTACCAATTGCTATTCACTTAGAGGACCAAAGCTTTACCACTAAGTTGCTAGGCCCATTCTGTTAGGCCACTTGTGTGGGTTTTCTTTTTTTTTTATCTGTTTCAAAAAAATGTCTCTTCTGGATCAATATCGTCATTACCTTGGGTGTGTATGTGGAAGAAGTCAACCAGGCAGCAGTGAAAAGCTATCATCCAGTCCTCAGTAATATCGTACGTGTAAAGAATAAAAATACATGGAAGTTATTTATAGACCATAAACCCTCTGGTTTCATAAACCATTTTATACTAGTATTTGTCCAAGTCTACACAGTCCCTGCCGAGTTCACAGCGCACTGGAAAGTCTCTGTTCTTTATTTCTTGGCTGTTTGAATAGAGAAGTTAATTAGAAATGCACTTAGCAATTTATGGACATGAAAAGGCCACTTGGCCCAATAAGCCTTCCCCTCTTTGCTTCTTTCTCATCCTTGTTTTGTTTTGTCACTCCTATCCTTTGGTCTTGTCGCTCCTAAATAAAACATCAGCCTGTTTCATAAACTCACTGAGACTTTGCAGCGATGATATGACCCTGCAGATATTATGGTACGGTCACGACATGATCCTTACGTTTTGTGGGCCAGATTCTCCCATTTGTCATGCATTTGTGCCTCTCATTGAAGCCAATGGGAGTTTCATGGCTAAGACTGAGAGCAGATGTTGGGCCGTTATTTCCGTATTTGAGATTGTGCCCGTTGCTTTTTTGGAACTACTCATGACCATGGCTTCTTTTTGTCTCTCTGTGAAATATCTGAACTGTTCCTACTAGGAAATGAAGTACTTACAGTCGTTTCAAAGTTATCTCTTCCCTGGCTGGAATAAATTCAACTGCTTTGGCCTTTCTTGACAACAAATCTTCTTAAAAACCTTGAACCACCTTGGGTGCCTTCTGTCGTACCCACTCCCTACTATAAATATCTTACCTATGGGGTGATTAAAACTAAGGACAGGAGTGTAGTGGTGAGGCGCTTATTACAGAAATGATCTCGCTTCCTGTGATTTGTATTCAAGCCCTCTCTTGATGCATCTCTGTGTCCTTGTTGCTTTTTTCTTTTTACTGCAGCCATACACAGAATGAATGGCTTCAGAGATTTTTCTACACTAAGCTCTAAATGTCTTTCTGGTCACTTAGAGCGCTGTATGACTGATCCATTTAATATGTACTCCCTCTCTCCTGGTTCGTAACTCTCCCCCACACCCCCAATCAAGTTGTCCATCTATAGACCTTAAACCACACTTTCCATTTAGTGGCCCAATTATCTATCTGAGTGCAGTGCCTCTGGCTCTGAATTGTTCCACATTCATTACTTTTCATGGGTCAGATTCTCTGATCTGGCTCAGCTGCATTCATCACAAGATCAAAAGGGGAAAATAAGGCAAAGGTAGGTTTGCAATGTGCTGACAGTTGAACAATGGGCCGGGCTTCTGGCTCAAAATGCGTGGCATGAAATCATCTCTAAATTGTGCTGGCACAGCTGAATCGCCTGTGCTCTGGGACTTCCCAGTCCCACTGTGCCAGGAGTCCTGTAGCACCCAAGGATCTCCTTCTGTCTCTGAAATCAGCTAAATCTCCCAGCTGAGAGGAGATCAGTGTAAAGCTGCCCTAATAAACCAGCTATTTAGTTGATCTAATAAAAGATACCACATTTACCCAAAGAACCTTGTCTAACAAACCAAAACATCTGACCTTCTTTCTCCAGTGCCATTGACTACGTTTGAAAACATGGACTTGTTTTTAATTTCCAGAATATATCTATACAGGCAGTCCTCAGACTTACAACACAACTTGTTCCTGAAAAAAACATGTTAAGTCAAAATGTCGTAACTCGGAACCGATTTTCCCATAGGAAACAATGTTATAAACAGGGGATTGTTCCTGAACGAAGGCCCAATACCATATTTTCACCAAAAATAACTAAAAAGTTTGTATTCAATCAATTATAGATGAGTAATATAGCTACATTAATGTATTTATACTGTAAATAGTAATCATATTGACTTAGAAGGACTTTTTGAGATGACTGCTGGAGTTTTTGAAGGGTTCTTGGCTTGAGTCTTCTCAGGAGCCTTAGCTGCAGGTTATTCTGGGGTCTTGAACTTGTTCGCTGGTGTGGCATCACATCAGATCAAGCATTGTAAAGTTGAAAATGACATCAGAAAGTTGAAACAAGGTGTCAATTTATAATCGTTGTAAGTGCAAAATGTTGTAACTCGAAACATAAGTTGAGGACTGCCTATATATCTATAGATATATAGATATAGATATGTATTCTGGAAATGAAAACTATAACAAATCCATGTTTGAAAACATGGTCAATATTCTTATATAATAAAGGGCTTAGTCCATCTATCTGTAATGCTCTCGGAGCACTCTGGTTACTAAAACAACCAATCCGAGTGCAGCGCGCTGCCATGATGGCAGGGATGAAGGGGATGGAGTTGTGAGGGCAAGGCCAGCGCCGCTGGCCTCGCTTCCCTGGCCCTGCTCCTTGGCCTCATCACGGGATGCTGGTGAGGGGGCAGCAGGGCAAGCTTACTGCCCTGTTCCTGGGAGGTGGCAGCAGTGCAGGGTGGTGGGTGGCAGCCCTCCACCCCTGCCTGCCCTGCCCCCCCGTCATCCTTGATGACGCAGTTCACTAGTGTGTGTATATATGTACATTGCGGGGGGTTGTAAACATTTGTTGAAAAGTAGAGTTCTGTGACAGGCAAACCAAATCCCAGGGCCTGCAACCATATGTATAATCTGGAAATGAATAACACATCCATGTTTTCAAACATAGTCAATAGACCCAGAGAAAGATGCTTTGATGGGGCGGCAGGGGGGGCGCTGTGAACTGGCCCACTCATTTCCGATGGATGGATGGATGGATGGATCCATCCTTAGGAATTAAGTGGGCCAGCTCACATAGTGATCTACACATCTGGATGTCTGTTGTTATCTTACCTGAATTATCAAGGGCTTTTTGGTATCTCTGTCAGTCCCTGAGACCATCCCCTCCTTACACAGTTAGTGCTCTACTTAATTGCCTTGGGGTTTTTGTGGGAGCTGGCTAGCTTGACTTAATGGCTATGCGTGCTGCTGGAGCAATGTAGAAAGGTTGAGGAAGGCCGAAGAATCAGATCCCATATTATATTTATGTTCAAAATAGTTGAGTACAAGGAGAAAACCAGCCTCTCGTGACAACCACTGTGCTCACTCTAGGAAAGGGGGAGGGCACCTCTTATACTGAATTCACTTGGCTCTTTCTTGTTGTTCTTGTTCCCTTTCAGATGGGACTTGATCCTTCATACACAGTCCCCTTTCCTCCATTGTGGTCTTTCTCTTTCAGTCTCCTGCCCCTTTCTACCAGAGAGCAGAAGCGAGGTGTGCACCTGCTGTAGTGTCAGAAACTGGAGAACTGGGTAGTCAGCTGACACACACCTTCCTTTTTACATGGACCGACACCTGGACTGCGTGACACTTTATTGGCAATTATTCATACCCAACCTAAATCGGTTCTAACTAAAACATTAACAACATTTATCCTGTACGTGTTGCCTTAAGGTTGCTGAGTGGGGAAAAACTGTGGCAGCGGTTTCTCTGAAACGTCTTGCAGTCCCATCTGAGTCACACGTGCATTTGGGTTTATCAGCTTAGCATTCTGGGGCACCATGATGGGACAAGTACTTACTATGCCCCCATGTATTAGTAAAATAATTCTTAGTACTTATTCTCGGTGCCCAATTCTTAGTTATACTAAGGACACTTTACATCACTGGCAGCATAAAGGTTTCTTAGAGGTCATAAATGATATTTATACTTACTTCACAGGTGCTTTGCACTGCCAGATTTGTGCGAAGTAGCCTTACCCCACAGGAGGATGGAAAGCTTTGTCCCCAGGATAAGAGTGGTAACAGAGAGCGTTACAGTACGTCAAATAGGACACCATCGTTTTTTCTTTACTCTCTATCTGGGCAATAGAGCCACTGAACCGCGGCCCCATATCGGCAGCGAAGGCAACTCTCAAATAATGGATATCTAATATTGCAAATAAACTTTGTATGAAGTGCAGATCACCATTTCATTTTTAAACCCAGGCGCATGGACTAGTCCATGCACAACATCACTATTTTTGTGCCAATTCCTTCATATTAAGGCTTATAAATGACTGCTTCATCACAGCAAGTGGCTGCTTCACTAAGGTTCCTGGACATCATTTTCAGTTGCCTTAGCCTTATAGCTCACCTCCTTACAGCTAGCCTATGCAGTAATCATTGGGTATATAATGCTTTAAAGCAGGAGTGTTAAGTTCACCTGCACCCCTGGGCTAGATCTGGACCTCGGAGAGCCTTGCAGGCCAGCTCTGGACCCGGTAGCAGTGACAGGGTGAGCAGCAATGCTGGTTTGAACTCAGCTATTATTCATGCCCCCTTACCATTGCTGATGTGCCCTTAGCTGGGCTCCATAGCTGAAAATTTGATGGTGGACCCTGTTTCCAGCCTCTCTGAGAACTGCACAGGCCAGATGACACTGGCCGTATGTTTGCAACCCCTGCTTAAAGCCATTTTAAAACATAGCCGCCACTGGCTCTCCGAAAACCCAGTTGTCCAGTTGCTGGCTTTATTCCCCAGAGTTGGTTGGCAGGCCCTGGGACTTGGCTTGCCTGTCACACAACTCTGCTTTTCACCACATTTGCAGTGGCTGACGTTGCTCTCCCACCTGGGTGTCTCCATCTCGTTGCACTGGAACCTGCCAGGCAGCTGCATGTAAATCAGGCTTTCACCCGCTGGTTTTCTCAGCAGCAAATTAGAATTGCTAACAGTGCCAGGCAAGGCGGATGACAATGCTGAAAGCTCACCATTGTCCTGGTTGCACTGGCAGATCCCCAGTGCTACCACAAGAGCAGTGGCTTACAATGCAATCTGTATTTTGTCAAGGAAACTGTTTGCGCCCCTATGTGAGCTGTCACCTGTTTGCTTATCACCACTGTGTTCTCTCTGATTTCTGCCACCTATTGATGGAAATCCCCGTTGTACTTCTTAAGCTATCCAGTCTCTCTGAAAACATTATTGGCTTTGTAGACTTGGTCTTTTTTTTTTCTTTTTTTTTTAATAACAATAACAGCCAGCCAAGTCACAGGTGGAAGGTGCCTCACAGCCCATCTTCTATCAGTATTTGCATGAATATTGTCAATTAAAATAACATTGTGAAGCCCATTTGGTCCTTTCAGGTCTCATACATGACACTTGGGTCCCCAAGAAGAGAACAGAGCAGAAAAGAGATATTACACAGAAATACGACAAGCACGGGGCAGTAGGATGGTGTTCAGTACTGCTAAGGCAATGACAAGAAATCCTACTCATGGGCTGTAAAAATTCCTAGTCATTCTGGCATAGTGGAGCTGCAAGACGCGTGTTCACAGTAGTTGATATCCTTAAAGGGATCCCTGTAGCTAGCAGAGGAAGCGTGATCACAAGCTTTGGTTCGGGGGAAAAATTGGCAGAAAAAAATAGAGGTTATAATGATTATACCAGTGGGAACAGAAAGATCAATAAATATGATTTCCACAGGACTGGATAGGTGGGGGAACGAAACTATAATTGTTTTTAAGTATATCCACTGTAGCTTGCTGTGTGAGTTTAAGCGCTGGAGTCTTATTAAATCCCAGCTTTGGTTGGACTTTTCAGCCTTACAATTTGCCACTTGGCACCAAAAGACCAAACCCAGGAGCAAATATTTGCAGAGGTCACTTTTGTTTGGGGGCCCAGCAGCCTTGATTCAGCCCCACTCGCACTGAGCGGGGCTTGAACCATCGCTCTTTCAGAACTCGTGTCGTCAAACTTCCTCTTGGATCCCCATCTCCTCTTAGATGTGTCACCAAAAAAAAAAAAAAAAGCGGGGAGGAAATTGAGTAGTGCATCCCCTTTCTTTTCCTGTGAAATTCTGCTGGAGAAGTTTGAAAACGTAACACATTTTAGCAGAAAGAAGACGTGTTTGTTTGGGCATCTTGGTGTTCAGCGGCTGTTTTCATCATCCTTCCAGGGTTGTTAAAATGGGCTGAAACGAAGCTAGATGAAAGTGGTTCAAGGCACAGCTGATCTGTCTTTTAATACATTGTCGGTAAAAAAGCCTGCCTGAATGCTGCAACATGCTTTAGATCTTGGGCCCATCAGCTCACAGTGGAAATCAGGTGAACCATTGTACCTCATAGAGCGACAGAAACGGAAACCATGGATCTTTGCCACAAATCTACATGGCGCGTGGCCAGTTAAGAGCTGAAATAGGTTGGTATTAGCGGCAGGGAAGTCTGAAAACGCTCTAATCATACCTATCCCAGCAGGGCTCTTAGTGCAATGACAAGACAATCATCTTGACAGACTTTGAGAACTTTCCCTCTTTAAACACACACACACATAGGGGAAAAAGAGAGCAGGTGAGAGGAGGGGGTGGAAAAAGGGCATTAGCTCTGCTGATGTGGCTTCTTTAATTTGCTGTCAGTGATGCCACTGATGTTAATTCTGGCAGGGTTAATTATGAGAAATTAAAAAGCCGCTCGGAACAGACTGTACCCTTCGTACTCCAATAAAGAGGCAGCTCTGGCGTGAGAAAATTTCTTCATTAATATACATCCCCAAAGGGCTACTGCATGCAGCTTTCTGAATATGAATCATAAACTCTCAGGGACCCTGCAGGAAACAGGGGAGATAGGATTCAGAAGAGATTGACTATGTTACTTTTACTGCTTCAGGAAAACGATGCTCAGGCTGGCAGGAAATCACCATGCTGGTGACATTTGGGAAGAAGAATTTATTAATTTGCATGTTGGCATGTTACAAGCTTTGAAATATGGTTTTAAATACATTATGTGCAGACGTCGCCGGCTCCGTGTGCCGTGTGTCAGGCTGTAATACATGCAGCTGCTAACATGTAGCTTAGCATAAGCATTGTAATTGTTTACCATTTAGTTATTTTGTAAAAACAGCTTTAGGGCATGCATTTATTTCTCAGGAAAATTTCACCAGCTTCTTACAAAGTAGACACCACATACCCTTAACCTAATACATTATCCTAAACAGCAATCCTGTTATGCCAGATACATTGCAGCAAGTAAACTGAGAAGAAATACCACGTACAAATAGTACAGCTGTAAGAAATAAACTGGAAAAAAACGTGTCCCAGTACAATAATCCGTAATTTATACTAGTGTAACTTGGCAAAGTCACATTACCAAGCAAATCAAAGTGCAAATGGAGCCAGATGAAACAGTGAAATACCTCAGTGGCATTAACTTTCAGCAGAACTAAAGCTCTATTGTTAAAAAATTATGCACTTAGGCCATTCACAGCGTAACTCTCAGATGTCGACGGTCTGTTGCCAAGTGCTGGTGCAATTCTGAAACCCCCCTCCCAGGAAAGATATTGCAGTCTGCAAGTCATTATTGCAAAGGAAGCAGTTTAACAAAGTTAATTTACAGCATGCAAGCCTGCAAGCAGGATGGAGAAGAGCTGCTATAAAAGCCCGTCTTTTTCCTCCTGTAATACATAGTGCAGCACCTTTCATTCAAGGTTCTCAACAGGCTTTACACACATTAATTAATTTAGCCTCGTAACCGCTATGGTGCATGAATATTACAGTGAAACTTGTCAGTAGTGATCATTCAGCAGGCTGACAAAAATCAGTTGCTTATTGAGATGGTCGTCTAATGAAAGTGGAAGAGAATGGTATTTATAACATTTGAATGCACTTGAGAATGATTTCTGGAGAGAAGTAGTTGCCTAGACTGATTGCTCTTTTTGTGCAGGTTTCACAGTATTATTTTTATTATCATCATCATCTTCACTTTACAGATACATAAACAGAGCCATAGAGGGATTAGTGGATGAGCTCCAGGCCACTGTGTAGTTGCCACTGTAACATAATTGCCATGTGGCATGCTACCACAACACCATTATTAGTTGGAAATAGCAGTTTGGGGTCCTGCTTCTTAGTTTCTTATTATGGCAGTAAAAATCCCGGTCATCCCCTGCACAGCTATACAGCAGATTCCAGAACTAAGACAGACAACTGGGCATATGCTTTAAAATGGACATTTTGTTTGCCACTGAAAAAAGACTTCCGCATTTCTAATAATAGAGCCTTCTTTGTTTTCCCCAATTTTAATCCCACTTCCCAATAGAAGGGTGGGTTCCTATCCCCCTTGCACTCTTCCAAAATCCATGCTGTCACCAGCTCGGCCTTCGCGGCCACAAACCCCTTTTATCAACGCTAAGGATGAACTTTCAGGCTCATTGAATCGTTGGAATCCTTAAATAACAAACATAACATTTCAGCAAGATTTCTAATTACCCTTTTTTAACTGTTTTTTCATAATGCCCTGTTGCTGTTGGAATGACTCTCGTGGCATAAGCAGAAATAACACTAGACTGTAAATCTATCGACTGAAGCAGTGGTAGGAAGAAAAAATGAAGAAGGGGGAGAAGGTCACTTTTATAATTAGCGTAATACATCAACATGCTAGCAAGCTGAACTGGAAGAAGTTGTTAGAAATGGAGATTTGATTGAAAGTGAAAGTTCAGCTACACGTCTTCTCTTCTACTTTCTCTCTGCTGTCTTAATCTCCCGGCTGGTGTCTCGTGGGCTTGCTATTCCTTTTCAGTTTGAGGCTGCAGCCCGCTCAGTGGTCATGCCTGGGGATGGATTGGGCTTTCCTGTACCATTCAGCAAGGTGACTGCTTTCCAGTATTCATTTTACGTAGGTGTGCGTTGTTCATAATATGGCATCGAGCGGCTATCCCTGAAACACAGAAGCAATTGGAGCACCACACCGGGTTGAAACTTGGCTCTGCCAGCCTGCCCCAGCCACTTCCCTTTCAGCTGGCACCTTGTTGTGCAGTGCCAGCTGCCCCCAAACCAAAGTGATGGTGATGATACGATAGTGTTCGGCATCAGGGAGGGGAAAAGGATCACGTGACCCGGTCATTGTCCGTGAGAGCAGTGCGTGACCCTTATGAACTAGCACCGATACAGAAAGTACCCGTGCCTGGGAACGACGGCCCTGCCACTGTTTCCAAATCTCCTTTGATTTCCAGCAATCTTTCTGAAACATCAGCACGCTATTTAGGTGAAGAGCACGAAAACCCTGTGTTTTCCCCTGGATTTTTCATCTAAAATGCAGCTCACTCGCCACTTGTTACTGCCTAAAGAGAATGCTAACACTGCCACATTTCCTCATTAGCTTCGCATAAGACAGACTCCTGTGTCACAGCTGATGGAGCCTTTATGAGCCTTTTAGCCAAATGACTGATGTTTCCCTCGTTATGTCAGATCTGAGGGCACTGCTGGCATCTTTCTTTATTCGCTGTCTAACACCATCAATCGAGCAGCTGCCATGCACCCATGATCAGGCTGATTATTAAAATGTGCTCAGGAGGCTGCCGACACCAATTTTCTTTCATCTGAAGAGGCCAATATACACTGGCTCAAGCCGACAGTTATGTACAAGGAATATTTAGTGCAGCAGGTGAGACGAGCACTGGATCCAGGCGATCTGGATTTGGTCCACTGGGATTAACATTAAGATGTTACAGAGAAGATTGTGATTTGTCTTCTTCAAGAAAACCTCCGCTCTTCGTCTACCGGGGAAGGTTTGTTTGCTTTAGGATAGATTCCTTCTCTTTGCAGCCCCGGCCCCTGACATCATCCAGCCTATGGGTGGTCACAGCCGCTGAAGATCTCATTTAATACGAGCGCTGCTGAAAAAGGACTCTGGGCTGGGTGGTCAGCTGTACGGTTGTTTATAATATCAGTTTTCCTCTTCTGCCTCTTTCTTCACCAGGATGTCAGTCTCCTTCAAAGGGAAACGGCCCTCACCGCCCTTCTTGCACTAATAATCAGAAACCTTCTGCAAACAGTGTAGTTCAGCACCTGGGGCTGACCTGCCATGTCTAGAATTGATCACTCGTTCAATCTCAGCTGGAGAGTCTCTACCGAAAACAAACACGATTTCACCGCCCGTTCAGGTCGACGTTGTGAAGGTGCAGCCGGAAACGTCCATATTACCCTGGTTCTACGAACCGACCCCTTAATCTTGAGGATCTGTCAACGTAATGAGTAAAAGCTGCCTATTGTTTTACGCCGGCCACTTGGATGATGGTATCTTTTAAGACTAATTTTTGTGTAATACTTTAAAAAGACAGACAAGTTTCTTCGAGTAAATCCAGTGTCTTTTATTAGACCAACTCAAATAGTTGGAACAGTTCTTCCTAGTACTTTATGTCCAATTGAGTTGGTTTAATAAATGATTTCTGATTTACCCAAAGGACCTTGCCTACCTATGTCCTTAGATCTGGAGTGGGCAAAATGCAGCCCACAGGCCAGATGCAGCCCGCCAGGCCATTCTATCCGGCCCACGGGGCGTTTATAAAATTTAGAAAGTTAATATTTATCTGCCCCTGGCTACCCGTCATGCGGCCCTCAGTGGCTTGCCAAAACTCAGTAAGCGGCCCTCCGCCTGAAATAATTGCCTGCCCCTGCCTTAGATCAACATGGCTACAATCTACACCCCTGATACTTTTAAAAAGTACATTTTAAACCAGTTATTAATTGCCTGGCACCATTTTGTTTTTATCTGTTTTTGTGGATGTTTGTATTTAAATGATAATGTCCTAGATGGGCATATCCAAGCACGTTATAGGTGGATGCATATAGAAGCATACAGATGTACAGAAATGTACCTAGTGACATATCTAGGCACCCAGTATGTGGGTCTGGTGAGCAGAATAAGGAGGATTATAGGCTGAATGTCTTCTCAGCTTTGGTGAAAGGACTTAATCCTCTTTAAGGCACGCACACACCCTTACAGCCACTCCTTTCCCGCGCACATGACCACGGAGTAAATAAAGCTTAACTTGATCTACCACCAAGTCCTTGACTTAGGGGGGGAGGAGAGATGTGTCTGCACAATAGCCGCTCTGTTCCCATCTTAGCCATTCCCTTGACCTGCCCCTGTCTCGTTCCTACCCCTGCTTTCTTGTTAATAAGCCCATTGCAAGCTCCCAAAAGATGGATTCAGTCTTTCCAAGAGCACATCCATTCCCACCCTGAGTCCTCCTTCCCTGCCCACAGCAAGTCATGCTGGTTGTACTATATGGCCAAGAAGCTAACAGCCAAATTTGCCCCGGGATAAAAAATCCTACCTGCTGTCACGTTTTGCAGGAACCATGTAGCTCTTCTGATCTGGATAGCATCTCTCCTTTTCCTACAGTAAATACAAAATTAAAAAAAATTTAAAAAAACACAGTATATACTACATATATTTTCCATAATTCATGTTTCACTGTGTACCTTTCCATATATTTCCAGTAAATAAAAATACAAGAGTGTGTTCATGTACTGGCTATATTCCCCAGTGGGGGGCTTGCACAGACCCCATGACATTCGAAACCACTGCTAAACTCTCAGTACTGCTAATTAGACACACAGCACTGCAAAGCAGTTAACACTTTTATTGTCTGTCTCAAGTTAACACCCAAGGGGTTACTTCTCTTGAAGAGCCCCTCTCCTTAGAGGAAGAGGCTAGAAGCACTAGAAAGGACCGGATGAGAGTGACTGAATTATCAAGATGCTGAGAGCGAAGCCCCAGTTACTTTGAAACAGATTCTGTTCCTCGTGTACCAGTAGGATTTGCTATGAGAGTTGGTGTAGGGACTTGTCATAAAGAAGACAATCACAAAAAGGAAGATGTTTGATTATGTTCTTAAATCTCCAAACAGCTGTGGTTCTGTACTGCCTTGATGGTAGTAATTCTTGTGTGTGTGCTGAAAGTTCAAAGAACAAGGTCCTGGCTAGTTTTAAAACACTCATTCTCTGAGCGCGACACAATCAAGACAGAAATTCTAATAGCATGTTATCCTGTGGTATTAAATGAATACATTTTTCATGGCCCACCTGCTAGTGTAACTAATTAACAGCCATTCTCATTAATTACATTGATCAGGATCATAAAATAATTTCAAATTGCTGAACATGATCAGCAGGAGTAAAATGGTTTCACTTTAATCCCTTAATGATTTTTTCATGATTAATCAAACAAAATATATGTAGTTATTTGATCCATTTTTTTTTCTTCTTCGAACTGCAACTCAGGGCAATTACAGTAGACATAAAGTTGATGCAAACACAACTACATTTCATCCGGTAGCTAATTAAGCAATAAGGCATGAAGGGGTGGGGTGTGTGTGATTATCATGAGATAATCACCCCCCTAAGGAGTCCTAAAGCAAAAGGTACACTGGAGGACCTCTGCTCCCACAGGAATTTGATTATCTTACCACATACCCTGCAGTCGCCTTGTTGCTAATAGGAACATCTTTTAGATTTTATACAGAAATAAATTAAGAGGAAAAAATTATCATGCTTTGATGAGAGAAATGGTCAGCAGCAGTTTATGTTTCACCTCCTGGGGCCACCAAATAGACAGCATTTACATCGTTCAGTAGCCAGTCCGTGCACTGTCTCAACGTACAGTATGCTGATGAGTTATTGAGGACTTTACTGTTATCTCTTCCGATACTGTGCACGTGTGTGCACATGTGGCCGGGTATAGTCCCACTTGGTGAGCAAACAGGATGTGGATTACCTCCACATTAGCCTTAGACAACTGATAGGCGAAGTCAAAATGCAACGTAACATGCTTGAAATCACATATCTAGTCATGTTTAAGCCTGCAGGAGAGCCTGTGCATTCATGCAGGCATGCGAACATGGTCTCCAAAATTGATCATAAATTAATTGATTAAAAAATGTTGAGTGACTTGAAAATAGACCTAATTAGCATATGGAGTTGTTGACAGCTTTTTGGATGGTCACAGAATGTATTTATTTTATAGCTGGCCAGATGTAGATGGCACACTTATAGATGGATGTTTGTGTGCTTTTATGTTTCTGTGATATTTTTGATTGTGTGCCTGGACAATAAATGCATCATATGCATATAGAGTAAATAACATCTAGTACGTATGTAACAAATAAATCAGGCACGTGAAGCCAGAGAAAGCGACCCTTTTGAGGTCCTGACAGTGGTTTTTATAAACCAACCGGTGCACTGATAGTGCTATAATTGGTATAACTTCCCATGAATTAATCTGTCTGGCATCTGATCAATCCTAGTAATTTAAGAGTTAAATTCCTCAAAAAATAGACATAATAATAATTACAATAATTAATTTTTTGCTGCTGGTGCTTCCAGGGTCGGTAATCGGCCGCTGGTGCCCCCCCCCAGACTCAGAAGGCACCAGTCACCAGGACTGTCCGGGGGGAGGGGGTGCAAATTGGGGCAACCACCCCAGGCCCCATGCTTTGGGGGGCTCTGTGGAGCAGGGTAGAGTGGCCACAGTGACTCCATGCTGCTGCTGGGTTCATGGCCACCCAGCTGCTGAGCACCTGCTGCCGAATGTGGTGTGTCCAGCTGCTCAGCACCCGCCCCCCACTGCCAAATCCACCGCAGGCTTTCTTGCATCTGGGAGCAGGGCCCTGCACAGGCTGATTTGCCCCTGGCCCCAGGCTCCACACCCTGCTCAGGTCATGTCTGCCAGTCGCCCATGGGTGAGGGGGAGTGGGAGAGCAGCCCGCAGGCTCTGGAGCTGCAGCCAGGGAGCAGAGGAGAGGAGCCATCCCTGCTGTGGAGCAGAAAGCCCTGCCCAACCCAGAGAGCATGCTGGGATGCTGGGGGAGTCTGATGCATCTTAAACCAGCAAGGGGACTGGGGCAGACATTACATAAACCTGTTTGACCCAAATCAGTTAAATCTGATACTACATTCAACCACGTTTATCTTAAACCAGTTTCAGCCATTTTCAAACTGGTTTATTTGCCCTGAGCATCTGTTCTGTTCCAGGTTTAAACCAGTTTTTGATCACTTAAACCAGTTTATGTGCAATGTCCTAGAGAGAGCTAGGAAGGAAGCGTATTAGGAATGCATTGTGTTCCAGCTGTCCTTAGTTTTTGTGGACTACTGCTGGTTCACACATATGAGAGCAGCCTCTATGCTGCTCTGAACTGCATATTGGTCTGAGGTGTGCACAACGTACCCAAATCCTCAATCTCCACCACCCATACCCTGCTATACCAAGAAGAAAATGGGTGCTGCAGAGCACTTTGTTACAAGTCAGAAGTTACAATGCATATTTTATTAAATATAACTGGTCCCATTAATATAATAACTGGATCAAACTAATATTTTGCCCTATTATTTTTTCCTTTTTCTGATTGAATAGCCAGCAACTGGATTTGCTGTGGCTTACCCAGCAACAGAAATATAACCACGTGACGGGCTATGTTAATGCTTTCTGTGTGGTCATAAAGATCCACAGTATTTAACCTAGTTTTGTATGAAATAACTAGATTTAGATCAATCACAGTCATTTTATATGAGAGAGAGAATATTAACTCAGTCTTGAAATGTGATTAATTCCAATTTGCTGTTTGAGAAGATAAGCGATACTCAGAATCCCGTTAATTAGAAAATTTGGAGGTTTCCATTTTACTTCATCCACCATTTTTAATGAAATAAGTTTGTCTTTTGCTTCTTATTATGACTGATGCCTGGCTCAACATGCCACAGGCTTCCTGAAGGAAAAGTAGTCTGTACTTGTTGTGACCCCGTGAAATGAAGATAAATTGTGTCATGCAGGATACATTACGGACTTTATGACATGCATAAATATACAAGAGAGTGTATCCTTTCCATAAAAAATGTTCTTAGATTTCTAATATTGTGTTTTTAATGCAGTTTTGTTAACAGGATGACAAATTGTAAAAATATGTAGGTATAAAAATTGAATCCCAGACCTTGTGTGCTGTTCATTCAACTGTCAGCAATTGCTGCTTCTTAAAGAACAATCTGACTTTGACCTTGCTAAATATTCATTTCATTCTCTACCATCGCTTGATTAAGTCAGGCAACTTTCTTTTGGTGTAGCTGTATTTGTCATGAGTCTGACTGCCATGTGGAAACACTTTCTTGGTCAAGGTTAGGAAAGAGCAAGACCTCGTTAAAAACTAAACAAGCACAGGAGTTGGGAGATTTGCATGATCTAGAAACACTGATTTCTTATGAGAACTACTGGTTTCACATCTTATCTTTAGTGCACAGCAGTTGTCAGGCTTGCATTATGTATCAAGAGGAGGAAATGTCAGTTATTAACTTAGTGTACTATAAGTTGCATAGCTGGGAATGCAAAAGGACCTTTAGACAAACCCCCCCCACAGCAAAAAAGGAAATGAAATTTAGGTGTATGTTATAATTGGCATTAGTGTGTTTATTGAGAGCATTTGGCACATAGGTTTTGTTGTGCGTGTGCGCCTCAAGTCGGCTAATAATTAAAGCAACAGCAACCCCAAAAACAATAATAATCCTCATAAAGGAAAAAAAACCTGTAACTGTAACGTGGGCACAGTGTATGTGTTTGAGTATATCAGGTTTTCTGCTGCAAAGTTGTTCAGCCGTCACAGCTATAGGCCAAAATTAAAATCAGTGCGGATAACAAATTATATTACGTTGTAATGACAATGATAGATTTTGTTTCTATAGCTGTGAAGTTGACCCTGAAGAAGTGTAAATTGGCGTATCTCTGACTGAAGTTAATTTAATCATTTGCGTGTATACCAGGCCAGATCTGACCCTTTAGCTCTCAGTTTCCTTTGGAAAATAAATGTGAGAGCCAGGTGTATGCATTTTTGCAGTCATATTACTTAACTGGCATTCCTTGACAGCGACGTGTAGCATAGGAACGTTTATACCTGTAAATATCCAGGTGTCTTGATCTTGTGAAGTAAGCAGCAGTCAGACTTGATAAATGCCTTGCATGGAGTTTAGCAACACAATGAGCCTCTGTATAGATATCCCACATGGTATCAATTGAAGCTCCATTTAAGACCTAATCGTGGGCCCATACAAGCAGAGGAAAGCTTGGCTAGACAGATGGAAAGAGCTGCTTTAAGAAGGGATCAGAAAAGGCATTGCTACTCGGCTGGCCTAAATCCACTAATCTGATGTTATTATTAGCGATAAGGAGCAGCGACCAGGATAAAATCTCATTCTCTGCAAATGTCATTTAAATAGGACTCTGATATTTTCCAGTCAAGTAGACAGGCTTTAGTCAAATAGTGAGCACTTTATTTGTAAATACAGGAGGAAAAGAAAAGCTTTAGTTCAGCAAGTTCTTAAGATGTCAGCTTACCAGTATTGATTAATCGTTCAGCAGTGGCAGCTGCTTCTTTATTAAAAGCGTAGCTCTCCATACAAAAGATATCAGATGTAGGAAACGTTTGTTGACAATTCACCTTTTCTCATCATGTGGCGAGAGCTTGGTCTGCTACATGTTCCCCAGGTTTCTGGCCCCACAACTCAGAAAATTCCCGCGGAGGAAAGTGTTCGTTCTTCTTTACAAGATAGGTGCTGGCAGCAAAACTCCACCGGAGATCGAGCTGCATTTGCAAGGGGCCCATTGCTTTAGTTTAATTAGTTAGGATGAATTCTGGATGCCGGGCGCTGTTCATAAAGATTAGTATGTTTTGCACCTGGTCTGTTTTGAACACAGTCCAATGGGTCCAATTCGGTTTACACATAAGAGTAAAGCTGGTCTCTGCGTCACGCAAAGAAACTAAGGACCCTAGGTGCACCATTACTCACCTGTCCTTTGGGTCTTGTGGATCCTTTGGGTTTCACCTCTTCCCATATTAAATGGCCAGTGCAATAATTCATCATACCACTCAGATGTCCTTGGACGTGGATATGTGGCATGTGAAAAACACAAACCACCTCGCTTGCCTACAGGTTTTTTTCAGAGTTGGATGCCTTTGTAGACCCACGTTTCCCACTAGCATCAGAAAGTACTTTGTCTCACCTGGGCTTCCCTGGGATTGTAATAATGAATAACTTTCTTCATGATATCAACATAGTCAATAAACAAATATTCCTCGGGAAACCCGAATCCTCTCTCTGATTCTGCTCAGGCTGGTGTTTCCTTTATGGGCTTTCTCTTCTGAGCTGAACTTGCCATTTTCATAGCCCTTTCCTAAGAAGAGAAGCAGTTGGTCAAATGCCCCATTTCTACTGTACCTTGTAACATGTTGATGGCTTTGACCATACTAGGAGATTAAGAAATTTAGTTCAAATCACCTTCCTTTAGTAAAGCATGACTACGGAAAAGTAGATAGAATTGCTGTATACTCATGTTTGTGATTTGTGATTATCAAAAAAAAAAAAGACACAAGCCCTCCAGGCCAAATTTTGAACTGGAGCAAATTGGTGTACTGGCAACATATCTGTTTTTAGTAGTGGAGCTGTTAATATGATGCAAATTGAAGCTGGCCTGTATCATAGCCAGGTTGGGGTGAGCCAGTCGGAATACAATAGGAGCTGACCCTTCTCCCTAACTCAGGGATCTAGTGAGGCTTTCCCAAGGCACCAAATTATTAAAAATCCCCCTTTCCATATTATTTACATATATATACATTTCTCAGTACTGCACCTCACGTTGTAGGACTTTCTGGCCCAGCTTATTCCAAGGACAGTGATTGTGTTCCTTTTTCTAGCCCGTTAAACAGCAGAAAATACTTGGGATCAAAGGGAGGAGCCACTTCTCGAAATCTGCCAATTCCAGGTTATAGCTTCAAGAAGGCTTTATTCAGATGAGCACCTAAAACTCTTTTCTGAGCTTTTTCGAGGTATTCACCCTTCACTTTTTGTCTAAGCCATTTCAAGTAGCAAGGGAAATGTTTATGTCCCATGTCCCTTCATTTGGTGAAATTGCAAATTTCCATGAGGATTTTTTCGTTTCTTTATTCCTTCAGTGTTCCAAAAAAGAAACTGTCCTTGGCAAGCCTGCACATTCATGTCATATGGCCAGACCAGATTTTACTTTTCTTGTGGAGTTATTGAGACAGTGTCATTTAATTTTTTTTTTTTAAAACTGCCTGCAGGGTGTGGTTTGAGTTTTAGGTGTGCTGAATTTGTAATTTATGGAGTCATGCAGCGGTAAATTCACCCATTGACCTCAGTTCACCCAGACAGAGTATTTATAGTTAAGAACCCAACCGGGGAAATCTGGTGGATTAATGTACGTTGCCATGCTTTGTCAGGCTTCCCTTTCCTTTGGAAATCAAGATTAATTTCTAATGGGTGTTTGGAGAATGACACCCTGCACTCACTCACTTCATATGCTCACTTGCTTCCATCTATACAAAAAAAAAAGAGACAATAAAAAAGTAATATAAAACTAAATGTAAACACAATGGCTAATTACTGATACTGTGCTAAATACAGGAAGGCGTTTACCTGAATTAACATTTCTTTATTTGTTACCATGGCTCTTTGAAAGCTGGCGGTAATGCTCATGAAAGTCGAGTTCTTTTGTTATTCGCTTGGCTTAACTTCACGGGTCTCATATTTGTGCCAAAGTACTACCGCTCTTCCACTCGGGTGCTTTCAAGCAGAAACTACCACCTACTTTCTGCGTTGGGCGTGCACTGTTGGCAAATAGGTGTGGCAGAGAGAACTGTTTTTCACCTGCTTTATTTCAGGTGTGATACTGGACCCCGCCAATGGAAAACGATACAAAAAGTGCTTATCCCCATGTTGCCTCTTTGAAACTTAGAAAAGTCTATTCAGGTGTATGAAATGGCAAAGCAAAGAGAATTCATGCGAATCTCCATCTTGAACTGTAGATGAGAATAAAGGCCTAACTGCTGAGTTAGTGGAGTCCACAAGGCAGAAGAGCATTCACCGCATTGTATGATCTTGACCTGACTGAGAAAAAGGAATTGCCGTCCTGACCTCCACACTAACACGTAGAGCCAGGTTCTGCCCTATTCCAGGCAGACGCCTCCTGCCAACATGAAAGAGATGCAGTTATGTGTAACCGAGGGCAGATTTTGCCTACGTTGTTAGAAGGAGTTAGGCGTGTTTCAGCTTAATTCTGTAAACCTGTTTTTAATCCAGAATTTTCCCACTGGTACGTGAAGGCTGCTGTAAATTGGAAAAGAATGGGCCTCCCTTATGCAAAGAGTTGATTTAAAAAAAAAAGTCTGCAAAAAAATAAAAGGGGGGAATGAACAAACGCATGTCCCCTGTGGCACACCAGAGCAACTTATGAGATCACTGCACTGCTCTGTACGAAAAGTCAATGTGTATAGGCTAATTTAAGCTAGCTGGCAGGGCTAGCCATAGCGGGGCAAGTAAAGGGGAAGAGTAAGGCAGGCCATGTTGCCTTCTGCTGGGTTGGAAATATAGCACAAGAGCAATTCTGGTATTTCAGAGTAGAGGAAAACTGCTTTTAAGAGGGTATCATATGCAATGGTTAGTGATATGTTACATGCATTTTAGTTGTTAAGGTCACTTCACTTTTGAATGTTTGGTTTATGCCACTTACTGCCTTCTTCAGGTGAGTGTTCATAGGATCATAGGACAGTTGTTAAAATGTCTCTGTTTTTGATTCCTCCCTTTGACCCACATCCAGGGAGAGTGTTGATAGAGCTGGCTGATCACGATCCTAGAAATAGTTACTACCAATCACATAACAAGTGTTCGCTAGCTTGAGCAGCCCCATAATGCCCAATTGTAAGGAGCTGCAGGCCTGGATGCTGGATGAGAAACGAAAAAGGATTCTTTGCAAGCATGACAGCATTGATGATTTTTGAAGCATCTTTTATACCAGTTCCTAAATCAGACCTGGAGTATGCTTAAAAGGTTTGGTTAACTCCCAGGGACTATGGGAATGCAGATTTGGGGTTGTATCTATGAAATAAAAATAAAAATAGATTGCTAGTCTTAAGTTGCCTCATTGAGCAAAAATGAATTTTAAATTACACATGCCCGAGGCTTTACCTGACTTGCCGTGGGCAAGGCAGATCCACAGACCATGGCACTCCGCGCAGAACTGAGCTCGTAACAAAACATTGCTTTGGGAATAGCTGAACCCCTGCACTTTGTAAAGCTTTGCCTTGCTGCTGAAAAAATATTACCACTTGATTTCCCCCCACCCCCTCCCCTCCTTCCTGCATTTTTCTTCTCAGTCATGCTCAAGTTAATGCAGAGTTGAACACAAGGCTGAACTTCCACTCTGGCTGAAAGCAGTGCTCTGCTAATGCCATCAATGAATCTGAAGCTATGAGCCAGATTAATGGAAATGAGATGTTCCACTTTTCCACCAGCCCCATAAGTGATTCCCTGCCTGGCAGAGTGTGTGCAGAGGAGACTTGCTTTTGCCAGTGGTAATTATAAAATCTGACCAGACCGGCAGCACTTGAAAACATCAGCGTCCAGAATTAACAGAATCAAGATACCAGACAACTTCTGTACATCCTACTTTTATTTTATTGGAGCTTTTTTAGTGATGCCATTTAAAAAAAGAAAAAGGAAATTAAAAAAAAAGATTTTTTTTTGAATCTGTGGTCCTAAAAGGAAGGAGGCAGCAGGGGAGAAGGAAAAATGTTCTTTATCCTTTTAAACTGTCTTCTCTCACTTGAATTTCAAATCCTAAGTGTCCTGGCTTCTTGGGAAAGATTCTGCAGGCATTCCTCGTTTGATTAGTCACATTAGCTGCAGTGGGATTTTTTTATATGAGTGATAGTTACAGGATCAGACCCTTTTCTGTCTGCGTCTTGGTATGGGGCATATTTTTCTTTGGGCAAAATTGAATGCATAATCTGACACACAAAGTTGCATATTTTTAAAATTTACAAAATTCGGTAAAACAAAGATCTGGAGGGATTTGATTGAAAAGTTCTGAAAGCAGGAATAATAAAAATAACCCATCCCGAAATGTATGTTGAACAGAAATGAAACATTTAGATTTTTCTCGTCGTGCCTTTAGGGGGCTGTAGTAGGAATGGAATACATAATGTATTGACAGGAGATATATATTCCACTTGTGAATAAAGCTCTGAATCCTCTTGGCTTCACTGTTTCTGAATCATCAAGTCTTTCCTCACTGGAGAGATAAATATGGCATTCACTCCAACCCATTTAGCCCATTATTCATTTATATAAAGCAGGACCAATTAAGACATCCTTTTGTGTATTTGCACATTCTACATATGGAGAGAAAGAGAGTTAAAAATATCTGCTGCAGCAAATGTGACAGGATGCTCTGTGAATACTGAATATGCTATTCCCCCAACTCCTCTGAACACTACACGGATGTTTAGGAACTGTTGCAATATACAAATAGTAGTTTATTTGTCCCATTTCTGATTTATAAGATTCACGGGCTCACCCACACACTTACCATTCACAGTGTGGATTCCACAGGCAAATGAAATGCTAAAAGTGTGTTTTCTTCCCATTTTCATAACCACCTGCTACAGAGTAAACAGTGCCTAGACACAGTGCTTTGTGGATGCACAGAAGCAGTAGTGACCAAATGGCCTTGGAGGCAGGTGTGTTAATCCTGGAAGCCGGGAGCTATGCAAGGCACTTTAGATCTCTCTAATGTATCAGTATGAATTATTTTATTAGTACCGTTTCCTGTGTCTTTCAGAGGGTATGTTTTGACTTTTTTCTCAATCTTTCTGACAGCTTGAGAAAAGAATAAAACGAGAGAGAGAGAAGGAACAGGGAAAAAAATTGCAATTGAAGACTCAAGGAAAAAAGCCAAAATATACATTTTCAGTTCCAACAATATTTCAGAGTGGTATAAGTCTCTGTTGGTTTAAGTGTTTCTTGGTATTAAATGCTGATTGTATGCGTCTCGAGGAGTAAATCGGCATGTTCATACAAAAATCTCAATCCCTAAGACACAATAGCATGTGGTTGCCACTGAAGATTTGCTGTCGAAATAGATAAGAAAAGTTCTTCTGAATTACGATATAAGGTTTTGTATTGAAAAGCTTTGTTTTGCATTAGAAGGCAGTCTGTGGCATTGTGAAGTGATCAAGTGTTGTGCAGCATAATACTTTCTGAATGGGAGGGAAATGTGGTAAGACACAAACCAGTTAGACAGTATTTTCCCAGCAGCACAATAATATTTAACTATCATGTTGCCCTCAGAAAGGAGTTACAGCTCAGCACTGACATCAAGGTTTCCATTCTTTCCCGAGGGATGCTCAGCTGTGGGCAGAGATTTGTCCTAAGACACCCACATATAGCTTGACAGTGGGGTGGTGGCATCGCCGTACAGCAGGCAGTGTGCAAAGCAGGCCCTATGTGAGTCAGATTTGGAGTCAGCCCAAATTAGGGACAGTGATTCGATTCATTCGGATCACCGTCCCCGATTTCAATTCAGCCGAATCCGAATCTGAAGATTTGAGGCCGATTCAGAGAATCTGCGATTCGGACACAGACACAGCTTTAAATGTTTTTTCTACATACCTCAAGGTATCAGCGTAGCTCATGAATGCTGCGATGCTGGGGCAGATTGAGTGTCCCACAGGAGCACGGGAGGGTGTGGGGGGGTCCTCCACGTGTTTGGTGGCAAACCTGGAAGTGGACTGGAAGTAATTTCAGTCCACTTCTGGGTGGGTCCACTGGGGAGTGTGGGGGGGGAGGTCCCGCATCCCCCCAGCTCAGCAGTCGGTTGAAGGGGGACCTCAGGTGCCCCCCCCAGACCCTGGAGGCGCCAGTTACTAAGCCAGGGGGGTGGGCCCCTGCATGCTCCCTGGCAGTCGTGGAAGTGGGGTTTTTAAGAGGAGGTTGGATGAACATCTTGCTAGGGTCGTTTGACCCCAGTATTATTTCCTGCCATGGCGGGGGGTCGGACTAGATGATCTACTCAGGTCCCTTCCGACCCTAGAAACTATGAAACTATGAAAGCGGATCTGAAGTGTTTCTGGTCCACTTTCAGGTCTGCTGCCAAGTGTGCTGGGGACCATCCTGCATTCCTGTGCGACACTCCATGTGCCCCACCATTGCAGCATTCACGAGCTGAATCGATTTGGAGGGCTCTGATTCTATTCAGAGATTCAGCCACTGAATCAGGCCAGATCGCCACCAAATTGAATCAGGGACTGAAGCTTTGCACAGCCCTACTGTACAGGTAGACTATCTGCAATGGCCCCAAGCCATCAAATAGGGGACATTTAGGATCTCCCAGGGCTGTTCTGCACCCTGTATTGCTTATAGGCTGAGAGAATGGCCATGGTCTTAAGTGGCCGCTCTACAATCTGTAATACAAGACCCAGTTTGGATTCTCTCTCCTTCTCCCCACCCCTCTGTAGAGCGCAGTACTTGCTGAGACTTGTCCAAGCTAGTCTGCGCCTGCATGTGTGTGAAGTTGGCTCTTGTGTGAGTAATTCCCTGGAAGAAGTTTGAATGTTCCCTCTGAGCCTTTGAACAATTTCCCTCTTTCAGTACAGTGGATAGTATCACTTATGAATATGACAGAATGCACTTTCTTGCCAGAGCTCTTTAAAATGTGCAGCCTCGGAGGTCCAATAAATCTGTTTTTTCATGAGTTAATTTTATATATTTTTGAATAAAGATTTTTACACAGCACCACAGGTGCGTAAGCAGATTATTCCACAGTTTTATTTTTAAACCGGTATGAAGAACTAGAATAACTATATTTTACTTTGGGAACATAATATTGTTTGTGTGGCACCTTCTGAGGGTTAATCAGGTGCGTAGATGGTTTGTAAATGGACCTGGCAGGGCCTGGTCTCTCCTTGGGCAAGCCCACAGTGCTTTCTCTGGATATCCACGGGAACTTCACATGCAGCATGAGCTGTGAGTACCTTCCCCTCAGTAGGCACGCCTACACAAGATCTTTACTGGGGAGATTACTGCTTAGCTCTGCAGTAAAATGTCACCATCTACACATGTGGTCCTATTAGGATGGAGTAAAACTATTTAACTCCGCTGAAGGGTAGCGCTGCCAGAGACAAGTTCTTTACTCTGCTGTGACGCACATATAGCTGCTGATGGGGTTGACTGGGGCACAAGGGGACTTCAATGCGGGGAATGCCTGATGGCTAGGCCCACACTGAAGCACCCTCGTGTCCCAGCCAGCCCCTCTGCAGCATGTTGAGCCAGGTCGGAGCAGCTCTGGACTGGCGGGCTGATCCCTGGGCCCCTTGCCAGCTGGGGTTGCTCTACCATACCTCAGCATGCTGCAGTCCCAGGCGCACATGTAAACCCTGCACCTGGGAGCAATAAACTCTGGTTTGAACTGTGCCAGAGTTTATTCAGCCGCATTTATTGCATGTGTAGATGTGCCTAGTGTGTAGTTAATTTTTTTTTAAATAATTTTGGCAAAACTAATACTAGTGCAACAGTTACAAGCACTGGGAATTCATAGCTTTGAAATCATAATGAGTGATTCTGATTTCCTGCATAACACAGGCCCCAGAGCACGTCACACAGCGATCCCTGCATCACATCTGTGATCTCTGCTTACATCCAGCACATCTTTTAGAAAGGCCTTGAGTCCTCATTTAGGAAGAGCACGTGATGGAGAATCCAGTGCATCCTTTGTTGCCTTGCTCTAAGAGGCCAGTTGTTTTCACTGTTGAAAATTTGCACTTTGTTTCTTGTCCGAGTTTAATTAGCTTCAGCTTCCCATCACTGGATCTTGTTACACTTTTTTCTCTGGGATGAAAGAACCATCTATAAAACCACAATTGAGTTACCTCATAACCTTTTCTTTGATAAATTATATGGATTGATTTCATTATTAGGTAGTGTCTCCACTCCTGGTGTTGCAGTTGTGCAAAAATTCAGTGCATCCCTGAATTTGGCCTGTTTTGATCTATTTATGTCTGTGATCTGCTGTCTCTTACGATCTGCTTATATCTATTACCTGTTATTGTGTCTGATCGCTTAGATCCGTTTGAATCTAGAGACACAGATACTTATGAGTATATATTTATATGCCAAACAAACATTTTAAGTATATCAGTGTATATTTAGTATAAACAGTATTTGATTCTTTCAGGGCATCGCTGAGGCCTGAACGTTTATTCGATTACACTTTCAGGGGGTTATAATGAGCAATTGAGTTAAACAGAGAAACGCTTTTTTAAAATTTTGCAACTAATTTATAATGTCTTGATTTATTTAAAATCTTGACTTAAATTAAAGAAAATGAATAATGTTTTTGAATTATCTTCTTGTTTACATGAAGCTTTAATTCTTCAAGGATCAGAAGTGCACGATGAAACCTGAAGAAGTTAGAATTTTTTATTTTTTTTTTTTGAAGTTTAATTCAGTCCTTTGTCCTTTGGTTTATATGACCTGGAAGTAAAAGTATGCAATTGGATTTAATAAAACATAGGCTGCCCTGTGTGGGAGCTCTCGCAAGGCTTTTTCAGAGAGTAAATGTTTACCATTACCACAGGTAATGTGCTTCATTTGCTTTTCTAAGAAATTACTTTGATATTAAGAAAGGCTCCTGGGATGGACTGGGGATTTGAACACATGCAGGATATTTCATTTTATTTCCAAACAGAACACATTCTTGTTCATTTCAATGGTCACAAGCAATTCAGGACATCAGACCAGTCTTAATAATCTCAATGTTATTTCCCACACTAACGCTCAGAGAGTTTGTGCGGCCACAATAACATATTTGAGCTCCTATGTGTTGTGCTTACAGAAGAGCTGATGACTCAGTTTAACATTTCCCATAAACATTCCTCCATATTTAAATGCCGCTCTTCCCTCTCACTATCTCTGCATTTTCAGTGCAAACACTTTTTTTTTTTTTTTTCCCATGAAATGAATGAAATCATCAGTGGTATCTTTACCGTAACAGGAGACTCCCTGGAGTCCTTGTCTGAGCAGCCGTGTCCATTGGGAGTAATAGCAGATAGGTGCACTGAGGGTGAAAAATAGACCCTTTCAGTGTCTCTGAGTAATCAGTAATGATTCAGTGAAAATATCTACATAAAAATAAAATGTGTAGTATTTTTTTGTAAGCTAAATGACTCTTGCACCTTTTTTATGAGATTTTGAAACCTACTCTGAATGCCTGAAAAAGAAAACTAAGGCCTTTGTGTATTTAGAGCCCTGACTCAGTGTTCATTGGACTTAATGGAAGAACTCCCATTCACTTCAAGGGGAGTTGGATCAGGTCTTTGAAGGCAGAATATGATCTTTTAAACCTTAATTGAGCTGCTTATGGTGTAGGGTTTTTATGACCACAAATCACAAATTAGCATGAGACACTTCCCTTGTAGCCAGTAAAAAGGATGGTGGAATAGTGGAAGATGTACATATTCCTTGCTCCTTAAAAGCATTTGCAATTTTGTTTCCCATGTTGCATCAGGGAAAGGATGCCACATTAGATTTAATACTGTGTGCATAAGCCTTTCCTGTCTTTCTTGTTTTAAAACAATATATTTTCAACATGTAGGGCATGTGATCTCCTGGATTTTGCATGCACACCCCCACGTGCGCACGCACTCTTTGTCCTTATTTATACAACATTTTTCCTTAAAAGTTGATCACCACTGTTAAATGTGGTGCGGCCTTGCTGATAGTAGCAGTGGTGACATGTGCTTAAGAAAAAAGTCTCTATCCACACCTATTCTGTAACCTGAGTCTACATCTCCTCAAATCAGAAGGACAAACAACTGGTCCTTTCTTGTGTTTAATATCTGTGCCTTGCTACGTGTTGATAATTGATGGGTACAGTTGGATAAATGCCCTTCACTCCCCTTACACGTGGCACCAGACAATGCTGTTTTTTTCTTCTTCATTTTTTTTTAACCATTTTTCACGTTTATCTTGGCAGCCAAGCTCAATATGAGGGCAGAATTTGGGGGATGGCTTTTCTATGCGTGCACAAATTGATTTAGTTTATGAATGTGCCTGTGTGAGACAGAAACTGTAATTTCAACAGGTATGAACCCTACCCCCCCTTTAATTGCCCTTGCTGTAGGCAGAAGGCTAGCATGTAAATCCATTGTTGTTATTAAGCATTCATACTGAACGCAGGGTTTGCAATTAAAAAAAACAACCTATTTTGTTTCCAATCTATCAGGGACAAGTTGTATATAAGAAATCTCTTCTAGTTTGTGAATGAGGGATTATATTTTTGAGCTGCTTAATGACTGTGCTTATCAGTAACTTAACTGACAGGATAGGTAAGCTGTAATACTGCACATTTTATAGTGCTGTATAAATAATGATAGTATTTCCAGGTCTTACAAATTACGATTATTACCGAACTTCTGATTGTTCCATCTTCTCAGCCTTTTCCCTGGGAAGCCCTTATTGCTGTTGTAGGCATCTCTGCATGCTTCCTTACAAGCCTGCTGCTATCCAATAGGGTTCTGTCAGTGTTCACTGGATTAGCAGGATAATTTGCTTTCTTGGCATGTTTGCCTTGTCCATAGGGACACGCGGCTCAAAAGAAGAGAGACCCAACCTGGTGCATCAAGACACAGAAACTAGTAACTATCATTAGTTCTGAGTTCTAACCTCCAGGCACTGAACTGCATGGTCCTCAAGAATAGTAAGATTGATGTGTCTGTTGCTAGCTTAACATGCCAGCCTAGCCTGCTTCCAAACCGGGTTGTAGCATTATTATCCTTCAGTGACAGATATGTGCAGTGATGGTGATCTTTGACCTGCGTGAAATAAGTCAAAGGAACAAAGGGAAACTTCAAAGACGGCGAGCGTGCCCAACACTTTTAAGCTTACGCGAACAATATACCGTTAGCATCGGCCTTATTGAGATTAAACCTTTTCATCTGCATGCTAGCATGCCATTATAATTCCAAGATAGAGTATCTGTTTCATTTGCCTGGTAGTGTTCTTTCTTTTGTCTGTCTGTCATTTTGAAATCGGGCCAGGTATTTTGATTCTCCTTCGGCATCCCAAATGCGGGACGCTGTGATTTATCACACAAATGTATGCTGCACGTGTGACTAGAGCAGTCAGGGAACCATTTGTGCAAGTGCAGGGTCCGAGACCTTTCCGCAAGCTGCAAGATGATCTTACAAATCTAGACTGATGATTGGGAGACTGAATTACAGCGTTTTCTGTAGTAGGAAGACAACAAACAGCATGAAAAACAAATCAAACGCCTGCCGTAATGTACTTGGTTCATTTATTTGATACTATGAGGATAGTTTTGTTTTTAATTATTTACGACGATCCATTTATTAGTAAAGACTCGGTACAATATTTTGTAACAGTAATGAAATCTGAGCAATACAGGACCTCTCTTCATTTATTCCATGTGTCATGCACAGTTGGTGTTATGCTGTTTTTCTTTATGATACGTATAAAAGGCTGGAAATCGTGATGTGTGCTGCTTTTACTTCCCCCCTTCCCCCCCCCCCAATAAAATAAAATAAGGGCTTTTATGCTTGTTTTGCACATAAAGTCATTGTGGATAAACAGAGCCTTCATTAAAAATTCAACCATTAAAGCGGTTTTGTGTTTGTAGAAAACATTCTGGAGACTCCCCATGTTCTCTTGCAAAAGCGTGGAAGATGACACTTAACCTGCCAGTGGTTTTCTTAGTTAAAAACAAAAACAAAAAACAAGCCAGCAGAAATCTTTCAGGTGACTTGACTCATCATGCAGAAGAACGAAACAGGGCACAAACCCAATTAAAAGAAAAAGCCAACAACTCTGCAGGCCTCCTGTAAGATCTCTATGTGCAAATTATGGCATGTGCAAGTCAGTAAGGGTCTACTGTAATTCAGGTCTAGTGTCATGGCTTTTTTTTCTCACCAGTGACCTATTTGAGCAATAGCTATTGAAGCAGAGGGCACTTCCTGAGGAATTAATGATCAGATGGGAGGAGCTGATAACCCAAAGTACAACCAAGGGCCATCTATCCCAGTCCATCATTAGTTTTCTGAAAAATGCCCTGTGCCGAGGTCACTATTGCTATTACCAACTCTTTTCTTAAATAAAAGGCAGAAGGAGCAGAAACACTGACTATATGCATTTTTAATGGATCTCGAATAGTATGCATATATTTTATCTGTGTTCACTTGGGGAAGTGACAAGATGACATACTAGACAAAGCTTAAGAAACTGGTAAATAGTAACGTACAAAGCATTTAGTTCCTCTTTACTCGCCAGTCGTAATGGATAATTTTCAGCATTGTAGTCCTGTAATAATTTTAAGTTTGCAGAATGTGAAGAACGAAGCCTTAATTGTTACAGTGCTATATTACAGCTGGGCAAGGCAAAACTTGTGAATTAATGAAACGTAATGTAGATTTGAGCGTTCCTGTTTGTTATAAAATATATTTTGTGCAAGGACAATATACAGGAGTGATCCGACAGCAGAACACGGAGGGTAGATTTCTTGGTAATTTGCACCAAAATCCGGTCACTTTTTTTGTGGTTATGTAGTAGCATAGTCAAGTTATAACAAGAGACTGAGTTTATTCCCAACTCTTTGAGTGATTCTGTCAGTGTCCACAAGGAAGTTATTTGCTCTGTGCCTCAGATTCTCCATCTGTAAAATATGTGGATAATTCTGGAATGGATTTTAGTTGTTTGTTTGGAGGCTGCAAAGTACATTGAGATGATTATTAGCTGCCAGGAAACGTCCTCGTTTCCTTTCAGTAGTTAGCCTGTGAAAAACTTTACACGCAGTTAAGAACTGAATAACTGGTTAATATAGGTAACCAACGATTCTCCTCACTTTTGGCCTTAAAGATGGATAAAAAGTTTCACGGAGATGTTGTCTCTTCTCCTCCCATAGGAAAAGTCTTCTCCAGTTGATTTCAGTGACTTAGTGTAGATAATATCTAACTCAAAGGCCACATCTACACAAGCGGCAGACTGCGCAGTAACAACTGCTTGTGCAAGTACAAATACAGAAGCAAGTACTAAGTTACTGTGCAGTAGCATCCCTGCACAGGTTTTTTCAGACGCTACCGCACGGTAGCATCAAGTCACGGTTAGTGCCCACCAACGGTACTGCGCAGTGGCATCTCATGTAGACGTACCCAAAGATGCACAATGTAAGGAAGGACCTGTTGATCAGAGATGGCTACAGATTCCCATGACTTGCTACGGGTGGTTGAGCTCAGCTCAATAAATTGTAATACAGTGAATTAATGGGATGATTTGGCAAAACACATTTTATTCAGAAAACCACTTAGCCAGCTTCTGTGCACAACTGTGAAGAGCATGGCTTGCATGACTTGCTCTGCAAGGTTCATTCAAAAATACCCTTAAGCACTTTATCCTGTCAGTACTCCTTAATGTCAGCAAATAGTAGCATACCCATTTTTCTTATGGGTAAGTAGAGATAAGGGAGATGGAGCAGCTTAGTTATGGTCAAAGGGAAAAACAATGATAGGAAGGGGTAAAGAAACGAGGAGTATTTTTAGCATACAGTCCTCCATGCATGCTGTCAAACCAGTGTGAACTCTTCTATATTTTAAGCTGGCACAATAATGCGAGTTTAACAAATGGTAAAGTAGAGCTACTTCTTTTGACTATGCTTAATGTATTTAAATACCTGGCCTTTTATTGTAAAAAGATTCATTTGGCCATAACTGAATGACCTCACTGGAGCAGAAATCATCAATTAAAATGTTGAAATCATCAAAATAAGTAAAGGAAGATGTGAAATGCAGCTTCACGTGTGCAGTCACCGGGCTGGTAGCTAATGATATGCAAATTGCCGTAAAGGCTGTTACTCCAAGACATTGACACTTTCCCTGGCTGACATAACAGCTGCACTGCGCTGAAAAGCTAAATTCAGTCTCTTCAGATCAATTGTGGAGGGCTTTAGCTGGCACCTCTTGGTACGCTAAGGAGTCAGCCTTATTGTAACCTTCTTTTCTGACAGTTTGGGCTACATTATCAAGAGAGATGAGCCATATTAGTGTGAAAGTTGATCCTTTTTGGTAGCTATTGTACTCAAGTGGAGTAGATGGGAATAAAACACTGATTTTAGGCTTGTTTTATTTTGTTCCTTTCCTCTCTTTTTTTATTTGTAATGTCATAATGTCTGTTGTGAATAATTTTGCTCTCAGAAGGCCAATCTAGAACTGTCAGAGCTCTTGGTTTTATCTTTTGGTTCTTGCCTGACTATAGGTGGGTGTTATGTGCCTATAAAATCAAGTCTGTAGGATTGTTTGTCTGAACAGCTGTTACACTGGTTTTAGAGCTGTAATTATTCTTTATTTATGTCTGGTTCCTTGAAACTGACATTTAAAGAATGACAGGTTCTGTGGTTAATACTCAAATATTTTTTTGAGTCACATACACTATGTTAACTTAATGTGAGGAGGAATGAAATATCTAAAAATCAGGGAAACCTTTCTGGGCTGACAACAACACACCCATATTTTAGCATTTCAGTGTAGCAATGCAAGACTTTCAAGTGGAAAATTGTTAATTTACTGTAATGAATTGAAACGTGAAAAAACAAATATTTAGTTAATTGCTTCATAAATCTGTCTGTTACTATCAGTAGAATTAAATTGATAAACAGTTCTTTAAAATTAATTTCCACATGGCAATATGCAGATTTTTTTTTTATTCAAACCCAATTAGGTGTTTCTAAGAAAGAAAATGTAAATTCATATTTTAGTCGCATTAACTAGCGTATGTGACAAAACACACTTGTCTTACAGTGGATGATGAGGAAAGCCAATCTTTTGTTGCTTTTTAAAGGGGTGCCACTAGAAGGCACTGTATTTGCTGTCTGAAAAGAGAAATCCTTAAAGGCATTCTTATTATTATATTATGTCACTTATTATCAGGTGCCACTGTGGCTCAGCTCATAGCTTTTGGGTCAGAAGATCATGAACAGTAACTTCAAAAGTCACATAAGTTCCTGGGCTCATTGCCAGGGTTGAAAACTCATTGAAATGCTAAAGGGATGATGCCCTGTTAGAGGCACTATTTTTCAGAGGAAGCACTAAGCTGACACACCTAATGCATAAACCCTGTATCTGTTTAGATGGAAGTTTTTAATGAGAGCAGAGGTTGCTCAGCAACTCTGTGCTCAGGCCTACACCTGATTGCACAGGCACTGCACTACCGGTTTCAAGCCATTACTGTAAAGCACATTGGGGTTATCCATGTAGGAAAGGTACTATAAAACTAAATTTGGTTATGCTCTAATCACCTAATGTCCTTATTGCCTGCAAAGTATCAGCTGTTTGAAGTAAGTGAGGTGCTCTACAAAATAAAATAATTGAATGGACAGAGGAACACTCCATCCTGCTAGAAAACATAATGTGAACATACTTAGAAATCACTGTCACTGGCATTCGGTAGAAGAAAAGTGGGCATGTCTACACGAGCACATTTACTGCACAGTAACCAGAATTACTGAGCAGTACGGGCACGCGCCTATACATGCATACCTTAGTGCACAGTAAATATGGTGACTTAGGCCGACTTGAGTGTAAATTTGATACTTGCATCATGCAGGCATCAAATTTCTGCCCGATTAGTTACTGCACAGTAACGCATGTGTAGATGTCTTACTGCACAGTAACTTTAGTCTACTTTAGTCCCAAGTCAGTCCACACACCGTGTTAATGCACTTTAACACCTGCATGTGTAGACACCGACCTATTCCTGCTTAGTGCACAATAAATTTAAGTCAGTGTAAAGTCACATGTAGACATGCCCTGAGAGATCATGGCCTGCTGTATATGGCACGATATTTTAAATATTTACAGAGATACTTCCTTCTTGTGAAGTGCCAGCTGGCAGATGTACTTAAAAGTCTTCTTGATTGTTGTCAGGTCAAAGTCTACTGGTGAAAATGGCCATCATTTGTAAGTGGTCTTACAGTGATGTTAGAGGACCGGGAGTCAGAATTCCCACAGCTGTCACTTGCCTAATGCTTGACCATGGGCATGTTACTTTTCCTCTCTCTGCCTCAGTTTCTTGAAAATAGTATCAACTACTTCCCAGGGCTATTGAGAGCCATAATTTGTTCCTGTTTGTGAAATGTTTGAGGTCATAAAATGGAAAGATGTCTAGAAGGGCAAAGGGCTATTATTAGGAGCACTGACCTAAGGATTATGGGAACTTTGTTGGAAAGAGATTGTAAACAGGTTCCTATTTAGCTTTAATAATAATTTAATAATCAAAAGAAGAAGTGGTAATGTTTAATATTGAAACAAATTCACATTAAAATTCTTCTCGTGTTAAGCCAGCATTAAAGCAGGATAGAAGCTGGTTTGCATTTTCATACACTGATTCTTTTTTTGTTTGTTTTTGTTTTTGGGGGGTTTTTTGAAAATAATGGAATGTGTTAGGGAGTTGGCCGGGCTCCAGTAAATGTGACTCAACTTACTAACATCGCATTGGAATATTTGCATTTTACATAGTATAATATTTCTGTTAGACAAATGGTTGAGAGCAGGGAATTTAAAGTAGGACACATTTCTATTGAATAACACGTTATCTTTATGTTATGTAAATAAGAATATTATTAGTCTACTGATTGACAGCAAGAAGGACAAAATATTGTTATGAAGGATGTGCAATGTAAGCAATTAACTCTGCAATGTGTAATAATTCAATGCATTAATTCTGGTTTTGGAAAATCCATTGTCATTGTTCATGCCAAAGGGTCTGATTCTGAGTCACCTTCCGGGCTCACAAGAGAGTAGGAGTAGTTTTGTCTACTTGTCCATTACACATTACTCATTGAATCAAGGAAGTTAAGAGTAAAAATGCCTACCAAGTCCAGCTGATGAAGAAACCTGAACCTACTTCTGAACTTGCACCAGTATTTTTGAACCAGTGGTTTTTACTGTGCACAAAAGTGTGCATTTGCCCGTACCAGAGTTTGCATATTCGTGGTGCATGCAAAACCAGGTTTGAAAACTTATTTCCATTAGGATATTTCTCAGTAAGACTTTTACTTGCAAGAACTTTCATTCTAGAGCAGTGACCCAGACCTAGGATTTGCAGATTAAGAATCTGCTGTTCTATCAATTACTCTATCCTCCAGGCTCTGCTCCCCCCACAGAAGGATAATAGTGAGAGTTATTTTGTTGCTGATGAATATTTCATACTTCTGTAGTATCATCCATCTGAAGACCTCCATTTTGCCCGCATCATTCATAGTGAATAAGCCTTGCAGTGTAAACATGAGATAGGAAAGCTCCAGAGCCGATTGAGACTACCTCATCTAACTTGTACACGCAAGTTAAATACCACTATCTACAGTAAAACTGAGCATTTTTTTCAAAGCACAGGGGAAGTGTTCAGGCAAGGAAGTCAAGGAAAATGTCATGCCCAGCTGTGTAGGCAAAATATGATTATTTTATTTGGAAATTGGGTTTAACGTTGTGCCACAGTTGAATCTGTCATTAATGTGTATAGGCAGGACCTTGGGTTTTTGGTTCACTCAAATGAAGACACTTTTTATTAGTGCATTTGTCCCACCATCCTTCTGAGGCACTAGTGCAGCACTAACAAAAAGAAAAGGGTGACAGGTATTGAGTTAACGCCATCCCTTAAACACCACATGGTAGGGGCAGATGTTTATTTTTTTAAGCACCGTTTTAACAACCCTTGCTTGGCTTTCAAAATCACAGGAGTTCACAGCGCCAAGCCATAAGTCCTATGACATCATTCCCTTATGTTACTGGTTATTCTCTGTTGTCCCAGTTCTCAGATTAATTATCTCATTGTGCTTCAGATGTGGATAAGGAAAATGTGAAGTTTTTTGCTGTCACGCATTGCCAATATTAATTTAGATCATGTTCCTGTGGAAGATATGCTATCCTCATACGTTTTATGATGTCATGTAGCAAACACATGAATACCGACTTTATCTGGAGGACTGCACAGATGATCAAAAATTACTTCACGTCATTCCATACGCCACTTCTTTAATACACACGTACACAGGTGTGCACCTGCACAGAGTTCATATACGTGTCAGTGGTGCCAGTCCAGTTGGTGTTGGCACGTCTCAGATGCATATGCTCTGCTACAGCTTATAGTCTCTTTTTACTTCCCATATTTATCCCTAGTATACTGCCAATTACTGCAGTTGAATTGTACCAGGAGTGATGTCTAGATGTAAGTAATGCAGCTACTTGAATAAAGTTTTTGAGACCTGGATCCAAAGAAGGCTTAGGATGGTATGAAATGGTGCCTGTTTTTCACAGTCTGATGTCTTGAGAATATTGGCCTCCAATTGCCTAGATCAGCAGTTCCTTGAGAGATTTTCTTCACTGGTATTTCTGACACTCATTAGATCAGTTGTTATCATGAGATTTTTATCACTGAGGGGAAAAAAAAGGATCCTCTGTGTTAGGGGTAGGATCTGAGATGGAAGGAACATCATAGCAGCACTCTTGGGCCCAAGAATTTGTAACTAAGCTTTCAAACCGTTTCAGATATGACATTGTGGTTTTTGTCCCTTGAAGAAAGAGAGACTTGTAATTAACTTATAAATCCTTGTACAAACGGTTTACATTGTATTAAATATGCTTGCAAATACTACGGCAAGCACAAGATGATTCTTGAGATGAAATAATTTTTTTATAAAATATGGGATCAGGCAGGGAAAGCAGCATCAGATGGGCAGAAGAGAGCAGTGGAGCAAGCAGGGGGATGGGATTGGTGTGACTCTTGCGGAGTGGGCAGGACTGACTTTGTGGCCTGCCTGCAAGAAAGCTGGCCCCCGCAGCACTAACTAGTTAGTACCAACATGTCAATGTTGCCACCTGCTGGATGCACTCTGATACCTACGCTTGTGTCTGTAATCCCATCACCATTAAATGTCTGGTCGTTGCTTGACCCTCACTGAATTTAATGGTGCCCCCCGCCCCCAGTGTTGATGGAAGTTAAATTGATCCTTTAGAGAGGACATAAACTCTAATATACCTAATAAGCCCTTCTGCTGCTTCAGCTAAAGGTTGTCTTCTCGTGCTTTGTATTAAGGTCCCCTTTATAAATGGTTGATAAATGCTTAATAGACATTTATAGGCACATTACAAACATGAAGAATTGTATGTATTATGGACTATTGTGTGCGCATCAGTAGAAGATGCTAACGATGATTCTAAGTCTTACTTGTAAGCAACCTGATGTCTTGTTGATTTTATAGCAATCAGTGAACTATTTATCACAACAGATATTCATAGATTTCATAGATTTCTAGAGTCTGTAGGGACCTGGTAGATCATCCATCATTGATACATTCTTTATAAATGATACCATAATTGATAAAGCATGATGACAGCTCCTTTCCCTCAAGTGCCTCCATTTTTCTGTGCAGGGACCGGGGCATCCCCCCCCCGGGATTACAGATGGACTCAGGAGAGACACAGCCAGGCCTAGGGTCAGGGAGGACCTAGTTAGGGAAGTTCTGGTGGGGCTGGACGTGATCAAATCAGCAGGTCCAGATGACCTTCACCCCGGGGTGCTGAGGGAATTGGCAGGGGTCATTGCAGGGCCCCTGGCACAGCTTTATGAGCACTCATGGTGCTCTGGCCAGGTGCCAGAAGACTGGAAGAACGTCAACGTGGTCCCTATTTTCAAAAAAGGGAGGAGGGAAGACCCAGGCAACTAACTATAGGCCTGTTAGTCTTACTTTGGTCCTAAGGAAGCTCTTTGAGAAAATTATCCAGGAGCACATCTGTGAGGAACCAGCAGAGTGGATGATGCTCAGGGGTAACAAGCACTGTTTCATTAGGGGCAGGTCCTGTCAGACCAACCTGATTGCCTTTTACAGTCAAGTCACAAAATCATTGGACGCAGGTGTCACAGTGGATGTAGTCTTTCTGGACTTCAGGAAGGTCTTTGACACTGTCTCCCACCCCATTCTCACTAAAAAGCTAGGCAACTGCGGCATTGATGACTACACAGTCAGATGGGTCGCAGATTGGCTTGGGGGCCCACACCCAGAGAGCTGTGGTAGATGGGTCATATTTGACCTAGAGGGATGTGGGCAGTGGAGTCCCCCAGGGCTCAGTCCTCGGGCCTGCAATGTTCAATTTCTTTATTAGTGGCTTGGACGAGGGGGTGCAAAGCAACCTGTTCAGATTCGCAGATGACACCAAGATTTGGGGCGAGGTGGGCACGCTACAAGGGAGGGACAGGATACAGCTGGACCTGGACAGGTTACAGGGGTGGGCAAATGTGAATATGATGGGATTCAATACTGACAAGTGCAGGGTGCTGCACTTGGGCAGTAAGAACCAGCAGCATACCTATAGGCTGGGGAACAACCTTCTCAAAAGCACAGAGGCAGAAAGAGATCTTGGAGTCATTATTGATTCTAAAATAAACATGGGCCGCCAATGTGAGGATGCTGTCAGGAAGGCCAATGGCACCTTGTCATGTATCCACTGATGCATCATGAGCAGGGCCAAGGAGGTGATCCTCTCCCTCTATGCGGCACTGGTCAGGCCGCGGCTGGAGGACTGCGTCCAGTTCTGGGCACCGCACTTCAGGAGGGATGTGGACGACATGGAGAGGGTCCAGAGGAGGCCACTTGCATGGTCAGGGGGCAGCAGGGCAGGCCCTACGAGGAAAGGCGATGGGACCTGAACCTGTTCATCCTCCACAAGAGAAGGCTGAGGGGGAATCTAGTGGCCGTCTGTAAACTTACTAGAGGGGACCAGAGGGGAATGAGAGAGACCCTGTTCCCGCGAGCGCCTCCCGGAGTAACAAGGAATAATGGCCATAAGTTGTTTGAGAGTAGGTTCAAACTAGACATCAGGAGGCGCTACTTCACAGTCAGGTGGGCAGGATCTGGAACCAGCTTCCAAGGGAAGTGGTGCTGGCTCCTACCTTGGAGGTCTTTAAGAGGAGGCTTGATAATTACCTAGCTGGGTTCATGTGAACTTAAAGTTACCAGGGGTCATACGAGCCCAGTATTCGTTCCTTCCCAGGGCAGGGAGTTGGACTTGATGATCTGCTCAGGTCCCTTCCGACCCTACATCTGTGAACCTATGAGAGACCTAAAATTTTGGAGCAGAAGCCTTGTAGGATCTTTCTCAGTTGATGACCCCGATGTCTTGTGTTAACATAAAACGGTTACAGCTCTCACAAGTTGCTACTGCCTATGTGAGACGGACGATATATTTTATAGCAGCACTGAATAAAGAATGCGTATTTGCTTGAATTTGAATTGAGGGAGCCCTTCATTTGATCATCTTTTTCCTTTCCAGTAGATATCACTACAATAAATGGAAGCAATTATGTAGGGTTTCAACTGAGATAGGAATAATTTATTGGGAGATAATTCCTTTAGCCAAGAAGTGTTCTAAATAACAATAAATTAAATTATATTAGACTTTTAACATTGTTTGCCGACATATTGGGGGCTTTGGATCAATGTGGATCTCTCTACTACTTACAAAGGCCTATGCGCATTTCTCCTTCAGCCGAAAATTGATGAATGAAAGCAAAAGTAATCCTATTACACTGTTAATTTACCTGCATTGTTGTTCTTGAGCACATCTGAAGTTTAAGAGCATGTGGTTAAAAAGCCACACAGCATGTGGAATATGCTTGAGTGAGTAGAGGTACCTGGCAGTAAATGAGTGAATTTATTAGAGCAATAGAAGATTGTATGTTTCTGATAAAAGTGTTTCATCGTTTGAGTTTGCTGATTCATCTAGCTCCAAGAGCATATGTTAATCACTGATTGTTTTGTATTGAAATGCTCACTTTAATTCCTGCTAGCCAGAGATTGTCTGGCATTGTTTTAAGGAAATATCAGTAAAACAAGGAGTTTTCTTTGGGGGGAAGGGGGAACAGCACATAAGTATGTACAAGGATTTGATTGGCAGTATTAATTAGATTTTTTGACTAATTATGAAAAATATTGGTAGCAGTCAAAAATGACAATTAAAAATATGATTCAGCTTGCATTTATCAACATAGTTCTTGAATGTTAAATACTGATTATTGATTTTTTTTTTTGCCAGCATTTCCATCCTTTTAAAATATCTTTTAAGATATCTTTCATCTTTTAAAATACTGTTAGCATCTAAATATAGACATTCTGGGCACATATAAAAATTGTTCTAATTAATAGAGTTGAGATATATTTAGACTTTAAAAAAAACCCAGTGGTATTTATTTTTCAGAAAATCTTTTACTATAATACATGGTTATTATGCTTGTGGAATATGCAAATATATGCTATTAATATATTCACAAGTATACACTGAAATGATACCATACGGTGTTTGTAGTAAATGTGTATTAAGGAGAATATACAAAACACAGCAAAACACATTCTGTATTATGCATCCAAAATATACAAATGCATAGAAAGCTGCTGTTAATATGCATTTGAAGTATAATGGCAGCTAAGAAGCCGTTAGGATATATGCTCTGAACGCATATGAATTGTAATACAGAACTTGGCTAATCCTTAATAGGTTCGTTGTTATAATGTCAGTTCTGAAGATCATCGCATCCCAAAACAGATCCATACAACATACTGGCTGGAAAAAAAAAATGGAAGTCACATTTTTGTAATCTCACAAAAGCAAGGAAATTTGGCCCAAAACTCCATCCTTTTCCTATCCCCTCACAGTGGTCGCAGTCCCCTTTAGAGTCATAGCAGCCCCCTAAATCCAACACAGCTTCTTAATCCAAATCCTTTATTCTGCATGCATTTTATTTAGTGCCAGGTCCCTTTAATGAATGTAACGTGTACACAAATGTGTTGCCCCTTACAAGCATGGTATAGTAAGCGATAACTAGTATACTGAATTTCAAGCTTTTCGTGGAAGGTTTCTAGCAGTCCTTTAAGAGGTATCAGTTTACAAAAAAATATTGGCTTAATGTTCTCTTAATATTAGATTTATTTACCTATCAGGTAAACTCTGCAAGAAATACAGCATTTAGGAAAACTCTTTTACTTACCAAATATTTTAGTGGGTACTTGCCTTTCAATTGCTTTCACAATCTCAGTCCTACTTGAATCATTTATTTTTTTTCTTGGGGTTTCTTTTTCTTTTTGGTGAGGTATTGTTCAGTGTTTATCTGGCTGCTTCCCACATAGCAAACGTGAGCTGACAAGAGGATTGTAGTAGTGACCCAAAATACACCTTGAACACAAATTGTTAACCAAATTACAATCGCTGATGTCATTTACATGTGTCGCCTTTCAGACAATAAATGTGGTTTTTTTTAATTTGCTTTTTAAACATCTGTAATGGTGTCCCCAAGCACTTTAATAAGCAGAAACGGTTAATTATTGCCGACTAAGGATTTCCAAGTATACTGGTCTGTAGCTTGCATATAAATATTTCTGACGGCGCTTCTCTCTTGGAGAGAAAATTGTGCAAATTGCAGTTATTATCATTTTTAATAAATAAGTCTTATCTTGACTCCATTCATTTTTTTCACCCCTATGCACTAGTGTTCAACAACCATATTTTCAGTGGGACCATTTCTATTACAGAGTGATTGAGCTCTGATTTACACATCAATTACCCAACTTCATGGAGATTTTCATGCTCCCCTAGCTTACATCAATGAAGCATAACTGCGTAAGCGCTTTATTTCATACCAGTTTTTGATAAGTCAGACTGATAACTAATCATATCGAGAGACAATGTGCTGCGATACAGGAAACAATAAATGCCCCCTTTGAAACATCATCTCTTCTTTATGCTCTTGCCACTCGTGAACCTGTCTTTGCTATCCACCCCCCCAGAATCTGTTCCTCCCAAATCTATATTAAGGAAAAGTTGGGGACTATATAATGCCAAAATGGGGAGACTGAGCTAAAATATTTTTTTTCTAAGTGCTTAGGAAAAAAATAAACTTCAACAAAATGAATAATGTGACAAATATAAGCCATTCCTTTAACCTCACGGTTTAAATTTCCATAAATTGCCTATGGGTCTCTTGGGTGTTATTTTGTACAGAGACTTTAATCTCCTGTATTTTGTATCAAACATGCTGCAGTAAGTGGCATTGTCTTTAATGCAAATCATTAAGAGATTTCCCTCCATAAATGTAGATAACTGATGACCATCTTGAGTGTTTCCCTAACTGTTGAACATCAAAGATAGAATATTTTATATTTCTCGAAAAACATGTAATCTTGAAGTGTTAGAGAAGTTCAGTGATAGATATTTTCACTGCTCATGCTGTGAAAATTACCACATTAAATAATTACATGTGAAATATACGTGATAAATTGTGTAGATTTTTAATTGGCATATCTAGTGTGGCTTGATTAGTTTCTGTTAAGCAGTAAGATTAGCAAAACAATATAATCTGGGTTAGTGAGAGTTAGTGATTAACGGGAGAAGAGGTTTGCTATTTTAATTGTAATTTTGCTCATGAAATATATCTTTTTAAAGTGAAGCAATGGTTTTTGATGTACAAAGGAGGTGTATTTAACTAGACACTATTTTGTAATCTCATTTTCTTATCTTGATGTTCATGTTAAAAATTGGAATGAAAATAAAGACCCTTATTTCCACTTATTTAGCTATAAATCGGGAAAAAACCCTTGGGAAATCCACAGTGTTACACCAGTGTGACAGATAAACCAGGTCTACTGAGCAGCACTTTTTTTGCCAGACCTCATACAATCTTGGGAAACTCCAATTTTACGTTGAAGCAAACTCTCCTGGAATCAGTGGCACTGCACTGAAATAAATTTGGAGACACTCAGTGGTGAATCTGGGCTTCCATTATACCACTGTGACTCATGCACTGGTTAGTCATGATTAACTGGTGGTAAAATTTAGCCTAATTCCCATGTCAGAACTCATCAGACTGCAAAAGTTCTTTGGCTTGTATTTTTTCCTTGCCCTGAAAATTGATTGCCAATGCTCCCGCCCCAGTCCAACAGAACTTAAGCTTAAGAATTGGAAATTGTCCTGTTGCCTTCATCTGAGCTATTGCTTACCGGCTGAAAGTCTTGAATTGTATTCGGACTCCATTTTCAGAGAAGACTGAACATTAAGGATAAGTCAACTTACCTCCACAATAACCAAAGAACGTTATTTTGACATCTTGAAGACAGAATTAGGAAGTAGCAGCCTTGGGAAAGGATTTTCAATGTTTAAACAGTATTACTTTGCCTTAGGTTTACCTCTGTTTATTTCTAGATAGTTTCCGTTATTCTTTATCAATATTTTTAAAGGGGAATAGAAAATCTAGTAAAATAAATGGCATCGATAGGCCAAGAGGTAGGTCAATAAATACCTGTAATGTGTCTTGTTAGATATGTACATTGCTTTGTGTATGGATACGTAGCAACTGCTAATTTCTTAATAGGTGGTATTCTCTGTCACTAATTTGTCCTTGATTGGGTTCTCTCTGATTATGTAGATATACATCTTATAGACTAATCAGCTAAGATAGATATGTATTCCAGTTCTTTCCTTCTTTCCAAATCTGGCTTTTGCTCTACCACCATTGCTAATGGTTGTTGCTTGCTAAGTCAAAGATTGTTCTGTTCTAATTCTTCTTGATAGCATCGCTGCATTTGACAGTTAATCGCTCTCTTCTTTGCTTTGTCTCTGCATGTCACTGACTGCTCATCCAAGTCTTGAACTCTTTTTTTTTTCCTCTTTTTTCCAATGGTTTGGTGTCTTTCAGGGTCTTGTCTTCATTTCCGTCCTATTCTCTTTGTACAACTATTTAAGAGATCTCTTCCGCTGCCACGGTGTTAACTACCACAGCCCTGTGAAAAATTCTCAAACCATAGCATCTCAAACTTGAGTCTCCAGCCTAATCTTGCCTCTTCAGCTTGTCTGGGACACCTTCCTATATATTGTGTAGGAGACCTATATATATGTTGAAAAGGTGCAGTTCTTTACCTTCCCTAAAACCTTCTCCTTTATCTCCTTTGACAGTTGATGACTCAGCAACGCTATTTCTAAGGTTTTCAGTCTTCTTGTTACCTCCTCCCCTCACGTTGAATGTCCTTCTAATTCACGTCAGTCATTCTCTCTTTTATCACTCAAAAATATCATTTACTATCTACCCCCCAAACTAATACTTTTATCACCTTTTGCCTTCACATTGTAACTTCTTCCTTTCAGCCAACTTGTGCTTGTACAAGGTGTTAATTATTGCAGCACCATCGGGTTCAGGAAGGAAATGTGTTATACTGTTTGCAAAGCGACATTTAGGTGGGCAAAGCTCTATGAATTAGTAGTACTAGTAGGAATAGTAAAAGTACTAATAATAACAGGCTTGTCCCATACTGCAAATTCCTTATTTTTATCTTGCAGGACAATGTGTTTATAGACTGAAAAGTCCTGGAGGTAGCTTAGTTGCATAGTTATGTGACTAGTCCTTTGGTGAAATTGTGTTCCTGTGCTAATTCCAATTCAGCACAAGCATTTATGAGGATTCTGCTTTGTTGGCTCTTACTCGCTTGACAATTTGGCCAAAGCTTGCCGAAGTATGTGCATATGTTGCTACATATATTTATATATATATATAATCTCCATATATTTACTCTTGGATATAATCAGCTGCAAATATGCATCTAATTATCTACAGCCATTAGCAATTTTTTAAAGGGTCATCACTATATACATACTTAGCACCAATTAACATGCTACTGTGTCAGCATTACCATCTTATCTAGCAATGTAGCATGTTGCACAGTGAATACAGCTGGAGTAACCTAGAAGAATGAGAAATGGTTACATGGTAGTCAGATTTTTGAAGCTTAAGAGCAAAATTTTGTTTGATAGATGCATGTGGCTTGATTTAATGTCAGATAGGAAACAATAAATAATATTTCTGTCGAAGTCACAAATATTAAGTGGCTTACATGATAAGTGGGTACCATATACTGTGTGTTTATAGGATTTTTATTACTTGCCGTTGTGTTGCATTGGAACCTTGTTTGCTTACTAGCATAATACATTCATTAAAATAAGCAAGCAAATACATAGAGTCATAGAATTAATAATAGAAGTGATATAATTTTTATAATAGTACCACTAGTAATAATAATAGCAGTAGCAACATCTAATGCCCATCCAACACCAAGCGGTGGTCATTACTTTTCCTCTAATCCCCTTTTGAAAAGAGTCTGCCACTGAGCTGAGTTTTGAAACCTCAGGACTTTAAGGGTTGCTAAATCTTATCAAGATTAATGCAGATAGATTAAGGGAGTTCTGACATTGGTAGTGGCATCTAGAAGAAAGTAGAGGCTAAAAACTTGCCTGCAAAGAAAATGGCTTTCATCTGATTGCATAGAGAGTTTACAAATAACACCCTCCTCATTGTCCGATGCACTGTGAACTTAAGCTTGAATCAAAACGTCACTCTTTGGCTCAGGGAATGTGTGGTATCATTTCCTGTTCTAATATGTAAGCATTTTAGAACATGTGGTTTTCTATAGTTTATGTGCAAGGCCCGGTGAGTTTGGTGCTAAGCATTCTGGCCACAGGAACACATTTAAAGAGGAACAAGTCATTAACCTAGATGGATAAGAAACCATTTCCTACTGTGGAGATATCTTAGATGCAGGGGTTTCTTAAAGCTTTTATGTCATAGTGGGAGAGAAAAATTCACAGTTAACCTTTTTTAACATAATACTTAGAATGGTAGAGTATGGAAGAAATACAGATATTTCCAAATGAGACAGAAGGAAGGAGTTTGCTTAAGGACCTGCTGATGTCATAAAATGTACTAGCACATTTTGAATAGTTTGTGAACATCACCATGGCCCCAGGGAGTGAGCTTCAGCCTTATGCTTGTCTCTTGGGTAAATGACACATCTACTAGAAGAGAAGCATTTTGATATGACTTACCTTTGTAGCTAATATAACAAATATGTTAGTTAATTGTGTTTTACCTGGGGTTTAAATTAGTATCGTTTTATGACGTTTGTGTTCATAGCACAATAATGCAGCCACCATAAAGCACAGTACACCCTCTTACTGGGATTCATAAGGATTTGTAAAGCAAACTGTCTTTGGGAAGCCACCTCTGCTATTATTTCAGATAAGATGTAGTGGTCTGATTTCGTTCAGTTTCTGAACCATTTGCATGCTCAAACAAAGAGCCAGCCGGCATTTAGGTATCTAAGCCGGAATGAATAATGTATTCACACATTAAGGGAGAATTTTTGGCATCCTTGAAGTCAATTTTAAAACTCGGATTGACTTGAATGGGGGAGGAATTGCACCCTGAAGCTCTAACAAGACTATGCCCAGGGATTGTTTTTGCACTCAGCTGGTAAAGAGCCTGCGGTCTTACTTGAACAACTAATCCTTAACTGAGTGAATCATTCCAGGGAGCGGGATGGCACTGCTTCTTCATGGACGCATTACTCACATGGAGTCGCACCCTGCTTCCATTGAGGCCATTGCTGTTGACTTTGAACCCAGCGTGTCTTTAAGGATTGGAAGGCATGGCTCTTAGAAATGAATGCTGCTGAAGCAGTCATGCAACTTTAGAACTGTTGAAGCCAGCCAAAATACATTCTATACCCCTTCGAGGAGGGTGGGTGGTAGGAAGTTGTGGTCCTAATGCCGTGGGTCCAGGGTCATGTCTTTAGACCTGACCTAAGGGAAGTCTTAAAGTGCAAAACCCCAGGTACTATCCCTTCCTTGCTTTAGGAGTGGGTGAGGGGTAGTATCATACTGGTGGTCCATACCAGCCGGGGGTGATGTGGGAGGGAGAAGTGTACTGCTGGGGTGTACCAGTTGCAAATTATGACGCCCTCTGCAAGTGACTCAGCTGCATCGTCCAAGAGGGTTGTGGGAAGAGATGGAAGTGAGGTTCCAGCCTGTCCTCACTCAGGAATCGTACTGGGGAGTTGCAGGTATATAGCACAGATGGACCCAAGTCTAGATACTCTTTCAGGGCATCCTCCTTATGCACCTGCATGGACACGTTGTCCGAGTAACAATGCAGCCTGTCATCTGTAATAACAGGTGGCTTTAATTTACCGTAATTTCCTGCCTGTCCCCTCCCAATACATGAAATAATATTAGACTTTCTGAAAAAAAAATGCAGTCATCAGGATGAATATAGTCACATACTATTGCTTTATGTTGGCAAATGCTTCCAAGACAGTGATCTCATTATGTTAAGCAGTGTTGTAAAAGGAAGGAAATAAAATGCTTTTGCTTTTGAGTTTCCAACCTGAAAATGCCAGTGGAAACCTAGCTGAGCTGAGCCCCAGCGACTCAGGTGGCTTTACATTCTGTTTATAAACTATTCTCAAGCCTTTATTCAGTCCGAGTGTGAATGATCTTGAAATGCTCAAAGCCATTATTAATTCATATTTCTGATTTTAAGAATTGCTTTGTGGCATTAGTCTTCTTTTTTTTTTTTTCCCTCCCTGTATGAAAACAAGTATGTAAGGCTAAGGATACATGAAATCATCAGGAGACAGACATATGCTTTCCTGCGGTGTCTGCAGGGTTTGCAGGTTCAAACACAACCTGTCTGAATCATAAGAACTTTAATTGAGTAGATAAAGAGGTCCTCATAATTATAAACTGCAGTAGGTATAACAAGAGGCTAAATACATAGCTGTGGTTTTAATTAGCTGGTGCTTCAAATTAGTAATTGTGGTTTCACTCAGAAATCAGTGACTTTATACACTGTTAAAGCCTCATCACTGTGCAGTTCATTCCTCATTATATCTCTCCGTGTGAAGCTTTCAATACAACATCATGCTGAGCTAAAAAGGCAAAAGTTGTAGATATTTGGTTATCTTCCAAGTGCAGTAGAGCTCTATGGAGATTAAATTCATTCTCACTAGAGATATGAGAATTAACTGTTCTTTGTTACCTATGTGGGGATATATATCTGTGTGTGTGTGTGCATGCATGAATTTACATGCACGTGGGTGGGTGTGCAATGCATGTATATAGATGCAGAAAATGTAGCACTCGCACGTTGCTTACAACAGATAACATCAATGCGCATACTCAATCTGCTATTCAAATTGTCATCTGGAATTTGGTAGCTAATTAACTGACACAAAATAGAGCCAAAAGCCTAATAACAAATCAAATATGGGTTGAAAGCACAGAAGTGTCCTTAATGCTTGTCACATGAGGGGCTGTCAGTGCAAGTTCAAGCATGCATCCTTTTTTTCCTCCCTCCTTCTTCCCCCCCTTCCTCCTTTTCTTCCTTCAGGGTTTTAATTATAGCTTTTCTCTCAGAGGAGCAGGAGGTAGTTTGCAAAGCCAGGAGACCAACCAAAGTACTTCATGAGCGAAGTAAATGTGATCTCTCAGCTTGTCACCCAGGTCTGGCAGGTACAGAAAGTGAAGTGACATACAGATAACTGACATCCTGCAATCGCTGCTTGGAGGTGATAGACCTTCTTTGTGTGTTTGGTGGTGTGTAGAATGATCTGTTGCTGAAGCAAACTAATCGAAAGCCTTTCTGGGACAGCGCAACAGTGCACATTTTTTTTTTAAGTACTCCTTCTGTCCACAACCAAACTTTACACAACTTTTTTAACAAGCACGGGGGGTTGAATTACCTACTGTAACCCTTACCGCTGAATTGTGTGTGTTGAGACGCATGCAAGTGATACCCATGAAACATAATGAAGATGCCACCATGCCCGGTTAACTCCAGGTATGCTTTCTGCACCTAGATAAATTCCGTCTCTGCCTGCGTGCCCATGAGTATGCACATGCATATTCATATAAACAGCACGAATTGCTTATGGGACTCCTCACATATGTGCAGACACACATGCGTGCTGTATTGACGTTTTTGCTGCAAAGAGTACCATGAATGGAAGTTGTGTGGGGGGGTGTCATTTCCCAATGACTTGTTCTCAGAGCCCATTAGTGCGGTATTTTTACCCCAAATTTACATTTGCGAAAACGGATGGATGCATGTCTTCCAACGTTAGCCATTAGAGCTATCTGGTTTCTAAATTTTAATCACATGTGGCCATATGGTCCCTTTCTAGTGAGCCGTCTTTTAGTACTTCCTTTTAGAAGGAAATATTAATTACTTCCTTTTGGAAGTACTAAAAGATGGCACAGTAACAGCCCATACTATGCTGCACTGGCCGCACGTGGTTATTTTTGGTTGCTGCATCACTACCAATGCACTATAATGAGGGAGTACATTGTGATGGCGAAGTAGCAGTGGCATCACAGTTTTTGCCAACAGGCACTACAGCGCCGTAGCGTCTCGTGTAGGCATGCCCAATGAATAGTTGCGTGACTTATGGGATAAATTATTCTGTGTTTGTCTCCCCCTCTTTTCCAGTCACTATGAACAAGACCGGAGTGCCCTTAAAAGGAAGGAATGGGAGCGACGAAATCAAGAAGTCCAGCAAGATGAAGATCTCTTTGCTTCAGGTTTTAATCTCTTTGGGGAACCCTATAAGGTAAATTGCTCTATGCGACTTTACGCTTAAATGCTTCATCTGGATGCAATCTTCAAATATTAATTAAGCCTTGTTTCATCCCCAAAAGAAGGGAAGTATTAGGGCAGCCTTCATCTACAGATATATAGGACTTTATATATTCTGCAGATATACCTATTGTCCAGACAAATCATTTGAAGCACAGTCAAGTAACATGACCACTGTCTCCTAGTAGGTTGGTAGCAAACTCAGGAATTGAATCTCAGCATGTGGATCCTTCCTTCTTTCCCTGAACACCCAGCACATCCTCTCAATAAATACTTAGGCAATTTATAATTCTCCAAATAGATCTGTACTTCAGTTTCCCTAACTGCAAAACTGACATTTCATCTCCTTTATATTTTAAGAAAAAAATATACCTGAGTTGTTCAAACCAAAATCTCTTCCATAAATAATGAGTCTATAAGCTCTCCTTTGCAATCATAACTGTCCAAAAAAATCTTCAGGGAGAATATCTGAATCCTTTGGGGAGCATAACAAGGGTATCAAAGAGCGTTATGACAGGACTTATTCTCTCTAAGGAGCTTTGCTGCCTGAGATTTTCATCACTGAGGGATGTCCCCCTTTATGATTTCTGCTGCTTTGGTTTTCAGTGAGGCATTGCCTGAAGAATTCATCAGAATGTAAATGTACTTTCCTCTTTCTCCTCCCAATCAGTGACATCCATTGAAAGGCCACCACTTCATCTTTCCATTTCCCATTGTTAGCCACTGTAGGGAGGATGAGGGATCTTTGAAAATCATCAGAAAGGGAGGAGAAAAGACCAACAAATGGCTATTAATAATTATAGGCTAGGAGACTTACACAATCATGTAAAGGCTGTATGGTAGAAGCTTTCGTTAAGCAGTTTTCTGGTTAAAACCTAATCAGTGTGCTATATATTTAATTATAATATTTTAAAATGTGTTCCTGATTTATTTAAATATGTGTCCATTTACATACATACATACATAATATAGAACTAAATTCATAGATTTCATAGACATTGGAGACTCAGATGGTAAAGAAGTTTTTCCTTGTCTGCCACCTCTTTTATAAGGATAATGGCAGCTATGAACAGCAGACTTCAGTGATCCCTGCTATGGAAAGCAGATGAAACCTTGTAGAATAAAAAATGAATATATTATTCACTAGCTCTGTATGCTGTTACCTTACAGACTAGTTGATCTTTCTTTTGGACTTTATAGCTAGTGGTTAATTCCAGTGGAATTATGCGTCTAGTAGCTCATCCGGAGTTGGGGCATTGATTAAAGTCTCAAATAAATATCCCAAATTTTACCAAGTCACAGTTGATATTTCAAGTGTGGGAAATATAGAGTAGCTCATTTGAATGATCCTCTTTAAAATGATACAAATGACCTTGATGAGTCATTTCTGGGTACTACAGTATCCTTTTCCATTCTCGTGGTTACTTCTCAGAGGATGTTTCTATACAAGACATTTACTGTGAAGCTGACTAATTAGATGCACCGTTAAGTCTCAGTGGGTGCGTCTACACATGCCCCAATGGCACTGTTGTTACTGCACCTTCATTTAGTACTTCCTTTTAGAAACAAAAGGAAGTACTAAACGACAGCGCAGTAACAGCCTGTACTGCGCCATGCCAGTGGAGCACGGTCATTTTTAGCCATAGCAACACACTAAAGCGAGGGAGTGCATTGCTACGGCGACATAGCTGCAGCATCGTGGTCTGTGCCCACTGACGCTATATCACCATAGTGCATTGCTACGGTGATGTAGTGTCTCGTATAGACACTCCCAGTGGCTACATGTATGGCCCTATTAGGCTGCAGTAAACTAATAAACGCCACCATAGGATAAAACAGGTCAACACAAGTACTATCCTATGGCGGCATTATTTGCATTTGTAGATGCTAGTGGGGTTGGCTGGGACATGAGGTTGCTACAGTGTGGGGGCTGCCTGCCAGCCAGCCCCTCTGCAGCACGCTGAACTGGGTCAGAGCAGCTCCAAGCTTGACCTATAAACACTGCACCCGGGAAGCAATAAACTCCCTGTGTGAACTATGCCAGAGTTTCTAGTGTCACACTAATATCACGTGTAGACATGCCCAGAAATAGCTAACAAGGTCCCCGATCCAGCAAACACTTATTCAGAGGCTGACTGGGGTACTATACAAATGCTTAAAATTAAGCATGCACATACATGGTTGCAGAATCATGGCCAAGGTATGTAAAATTTCATCCATGAATTGGCCAGGAACACGTAAATATATAAGGAAAGACGAATAATGTTATAATGTGCAGAGATGTGGTTAGGCACTTTATTTTCTTCAGTTATCTATATAGAGCAGTGTTTTATACATTATACCACTTAGTGGCAGAAGTCATTTAAAACTCTTGGCTGCACTTGATATGATAAAGCAAACAAAAGGTATTTTCAGTCCTGTTAAAGATAATACCACGTTTAATGTAACTTGGAGGTTTGGCTTCCTGATTACTCACCTTGGAAATATTTTTGCCTCTCAATATTCTCCACTCAAGTAGTTAAATCCATATTATAGATTGGTCTTAAGACCTCCTGTTGGAGTTCACGGAACAAAACAGAAAGAACTTCAAGCTCATTTCAAAATGTATAGAGGGCACTTTTGGCATTTAATAAGGATGCACAAATAAGAGAATACAGGCTTATGATAATGCTGTTTTGTTCGTGGAATTTGGGGAAGCAGTACATTCAGGATGTCCTGAATATAGGGACACATGATACATTTGCTACATAATAAATTGTCCTTAATGTGGAGTAAAAATGGAGTGGACACGTGATACAGAGTCCATGTGGTAAATTGCTCAAATCCGAAGTAAAGTCTGCATTAACATCAGTATGTGGACAAGTTACTATACAGAATATGTTGTGTTTCCAGTGTCTTAGTTGATTGCGAACTGGGATAGCAATTTGCTCAGTGCGAAGCATGCAGTGGCTGGGTGCTTCAATGGCACCAATTGCAGGCAGCCAGCTGGGGAGACTGAGTTGTGCGTCTGCTCCTTGCGAAGTAAAATCTGATGTAAATTATTCTTCAGTAATCACATCATGTGTCTGTGCCCAAAATCCCTCACATGGGTAACCCTCATAGACAGGGATGTAAAATAAATGCCAGCCTATTTTCTCAATGATAAAGAGTATTGTTGAGCCACAAATCTCAAAATAGATTCTCATTATCATTAAGTTCAATCATTTTCATTTTAAATCTTCCTTCCCTTTGTTCACCTGGAAGCTATGTGTTTGGTGAAGAATTTACCCAAAGTTAAACTAACAAACAAAATAATGAAAAACTTTGGTCTAAGGGAATTGTATTAGGGCACTAAGGTGCCTGCTACTTTGAGAGCAGAGATAAGGACCCAGGTGCAGGTTGCCGGGCCAACCAGTTAATGAGGGTAAGGACTTACACCTGCCTGGTCAGCTGACCAGAAGGGGCAAGGCCTGGTGCCTGTATATAAATCACAAGTCTAGGGCCAGAGAGGGTGGGCTGCTGGCCGCCAAGGGAGAGGGAACTCTGCCTACGTGAGTAAAGAGGAGAAGCTGGCCTGCACGAGCAGGCTGATACTGGGGAAGAGACGGAGTACCCATCGGGTGGCTCAAAGGATGTTACAGCTAAGCAGCTAGAATTTATGTTATAGCCCAGGGGCTTATCCTTTGTGTTTGTGGTTTACACTGGAGGACCAAGTGAGGCTATTAGGGGTTGGAGGAGGCCTCATAGGGGCTCCACAGAAGCGTGGGGACCCTGGTGCCAGAGATGGTGCAGCATCCGGGGGTGCACTGACCCTAGCCCCAAGGCAAAGGGGGGCGGAGAATTGGAGGCCAAGGAAGGCTGAGGCCACCTGAGCCCAGCAGGGGGTCGAGACCCCAAGGAGGAGAGTTGGGGCCAGGCACGGCTATGGCCAACTGAGCCCCAAGGCTGTGGTAACCCCAGAGCAGGGGGCAGCATGATAAGTGCCCCAGAGCAAAGGGGGGGCGACGGGAAGCCCCGAGGCAAAAGGGGCAGTGGTTGACGAGCGCCAGAGGGCGTGGTGGCAAGATGGCTGCAGAGAGCCCGAACGCCAGAAAGGACACAGAGAGTGAGACTGACCGAACAATGTCTGGTACATCTGCGAGGCTTGGGTGGGTAAAGGGGTGGTTGGAGCCACGCATCGCCCATAAGGCTGGGGTGCCCAGGAACACCCATTAGCAGAGCCGGGCTAATGTACAAGAGCATAACCATGTCCAGGAGAACCGAAGAGGCAGCCTCCCTAATTACATAATTGACATCAAAGATGTGGCAGGTGAAATTGAGGGTGCATCGTAGACCGACTGAACATGGTAAAGGGTGCTAGTGGAGAGTATGGCCCCCCTAGGGAGTTACTCCTGTTACAGGAATATTAAAATGTGTATGCTTTAAAACCACTAATAATGTCTGTTATGTCATCCAAATGATAACACAGAGGTTAACATTTCTAATTTATTCCGTCATTTTGATATTTGTGTTTATTAGTGCAATACCTGCCATTAAATATCTGCATTTCCTATAATTGTTCTTAAAGCAATTACTTACTAAAATATTCACCCTCACGTTCACATTGAACTCTTGAATATGCCCTCTTTAGAAGTGAATAAAGTGTGCCTTATAATATTACCAAAAGGATAACTGTAGGTACAAATTCAGCTGAAAAATTGAGCATGAAAGTAATAGTTTCATCTGCCTTAAATCCACAAAAAAATAAGAGGATTAAAGCCTGAATATGTGTTTTTATAATTCCATCTCTATTTCTACCCATTTTGTCTTCATGTTTATATCAGGAGAAATTAAGGGCAAAATTGTAGCCTGATATTTCCTTCATAGGATTACATGTTGCTAAGAACCTAATCTCAGTTGCATTATAGTCAGGGGAAAGTTTCCTGTTGACAGATAGGAGTTAGATCTGGTTCTCACTGGATGAACTGTTATTTGTCTTCTTGAGGAAGTATAGAAAGTAAATTCTGGGCCTGGCCTTAAAACGATGATAATTTCAGTGTCTGCCCACTTTAAGGACTTTTTCTGTTACCAGGTATAAGTACGTCTACACGTTATATCTTTTATGCAATTACCTTGTTACAGAACAGTTAGACTGGCTACACTGCAAATTGACTATGGTACCTTAAAAAGGCCCAACCAGCTATAAAGGTATTACTCGAAAATGTGTAATAACTTCAGAGCTGGTTTCTCTCCAGCTTTAATTTGCGTGTGTAGGCAGTCTGCAGCTGGGAGCCTGCAGCTGCTGTGATCTGCTGGGGAGCTCAATGCACCCTGGGGCTGGGAGATCATAGCAGCATCCCATGGCTGCTGGGACTGAGTCTCAGCTGTCCCAGCTGACTGAGAGACTCTCAGCCCCAGCTGCTTGTGGTCCCTGCATCGGGAGCCCTGTCAGCAAAGGTGCGATTGTACGGATCACCCATTAGATCCCAGGGCATCTTTACTTGCACATGTGGAGGGGGCCTAAGAGTCAGGCCTTGTGTTTCCCTCCAGCAAGGTAGCACAGGCCCCCAATTTGCTCTGTTGGTTACTCTGTTTGGACTTACTGGCCAACAGCTGAGCTTGCTGAAGTTGCCTTCAGCGATTTAGCCCATATGCCAGTGACGCATGCGGGAAGCAAAAACTTTGGTGAAAGGATTTCTTTCCTTTTTCATCAGGTTAGACCAGTCTCTGTGACGCTATGTAAATCTGGAGCAACTGAAGCTGAAGCTACTCCATGTTCACTCTGGTGTCACTGGCTTTAGTGCATGGCATGCTCTCTAACCTGAACTTTGTTCCTATAGCAATGCCTAAGAAGGGGCGGAAGAAGGAGAAAGAGAAAGTATCCATCAAGGTTGGGTAGAGTGGCTCTATTGTAGGCAATGGTGTCATATCCTCAGCTGCTATAAATCACCAAATCAATCTAGTTAATGAAGGGATGCTTCTTATCAGAAGCTGAAAAGCTAGCCTATTAATTCCCAGGAGAACCAGGAAAGAAGGAAGAGGGTAGAGAGAGGAGGGAGATGGAGGTAAGGAGAAGAGATGGAAAATGGAAGGCATCTCTTTCTTTCTCTTTGGTCCCCTATTCTAGAAACTTTTTTGCAAATCTGCCATCCTCTAGTCACGTTGGGCATTTTTACACATGTAGCCACTGCAGCGCGGGGCGCTTTGAAAAGTTCCCGCCACTGTGGCGCTTGCAGGTGGATAAGTGGCGAAATGCACGTCAGCGGCACGCTTTTGAACTAAAACACACAGAAGGTGCTATAGTTCAAAAGTGCACCGCCACACCGTTTTCTGTGCACCGACACGCATTTTGCCACGTATATACATGCATGTGGCACAGCACAGGTTGCCTCAGCTCGCATCGATTAATCGAGTCTGCTCCGAAGTGGCAGGTCTCTGGCGCATTGCAGGGAAAAAAGTATGTGTATAACTGCCCTATATCAGTAAGCCAGAAATGAAGGCTTTGGAATGGAGGTTGCTGCTCTGTGTGGGTGGAAGAGAAAACAGAAAAGCAGCTCCTGCCAGTAGCTGCCAGCTGTTTGAGAATGCCCTGAAGTCTGTAAGATTAAGGGAAAGGTGGATTAATGAGCAAGAGGTCAGTTTAATTGCAGTTTATTGCCTGGCTCTGGCTCTGCCATTTATCATGTGCGTTTTACCATGACTTGGGTACCACAGTGCCGGTGGTGTATCTGTCTCAATCTCTGCCTAATTATTATGTGCACTCATCTACCTCCCATATCTATGTAAAACAATAACATATATAATGTTGTAAAAGCTTTTGATAAATGCACTTTATATCTATTGAGCACACGTATATATACCTAAGTGCATGCTTATATGAATTTTCACTCATTTTGATTGCCAGTGTTTCATGCAGGAAATAATGCTTTCAAATATGTGGTGCCACCTACCACCATTTTGGACAGCAGAGATAATGAGCTCATGCTATCCATTGCCAGTTATGGCAGACGTAGGCTAAGAGCTGTCTCCTTCAAATCCTGGCCCATGCCACTGCTGATTCGTTTGGAGTAGATGATAGCGCAGCCTCAGGTGATCTGGTCTGGAGACACTTGAAAGAGTGATGTCAGAACTTTTCTGGCAGGGGCAGCAATTTTACTTGTTAATTGTTGATGCCTTTTAATGGTTTGAATTAATAAATAGACTCCACTGCAACGAGTCTGTCATAAAAGAACTGGATGAGAAATAGTCTGTACTTTTTCAAAGGATTTGCCTGAGAAGAGTTCAACTTGAGAAATGGGACCCTAAAGCACGATCCCCTAAAGGGAGCCTTTACAGAATGTTAATTTTTTTTATTATTTTTTTTAGGATAACCCCTCCACAGTGTTCAAGCTTAGCATAAAAGATCTCAGCCCCAAGTCCATAGAGATTAGTTATATCGAGGTACGAGGCAGTGAATGAATTATGAATCCTCAAGTTTCCCACAAATTATCACAAGAAGTCATGTAAATTGGGCGTACGTTTGAATGCATTAGTTCTTTTCTTTGTAGAAGAATAATGCAATAGCTAGCTAGCAAATTAGCCTTCCGATAGGATTTTATTACCGATTATTTTCAAAGCAAAGAACCAAACAGAGGAAAGGTGTGCATTTCCTAGATTAAAGGGAGGCCAGAATGAGGGGGAATGCCACTCATTGCGAGTCACAAGCCAGAACATGAATTTATATCTCAAAATACTTGGAAAATGTATTCCCTTGACGGTGGTGAAACTGTGATTCAGCTTGCTGTTCAGAAAATAAAGACTATAGAGGTTTTCTTTTAAGAAAGCAACCAATTACCCAGAACAGGAAGTGAGAACCTGTCCCCATCCTGCAGGTAACATATAATGGCTAGCTGGATTTCATTTGTGTTGTGTTTGTAGTAAAGCTTGCCAGGAATACGCAGCTTTTAACAAGAAAACTAAATCTGTTTAGCAAAAAAGAAAGAAAGAAAGAAAGCCATACTGATATTTTTATGATTTAACAGTAGATTCTGCCCAGATTATACCTATGTACCATCTTGACCATCATGAGGTTACATCATAGGCAGAATTTAGCCATATATGTGAATTAAAGGTATGTCAAATGACAGTGATATACATCTGAAAGCCTGATCCAGATCCATTTACAATGATTTCTGTAAGCCTTGCTTCAGGGTCTTAGAGATTTTAAAATAGACTGAGGATTCCTATATTAATTATCTCTGCTTTTCAGGAAAGGCCCCATTTCTCCCCCCCCCCCGACTAATACTCTCAGAAATGAACCACAAATAATAATACCACACATTTATATCATATCTTTCATTCCAAAGATGTAAGCATTTTACATAAAACAGTGCTAATACGAACTGAAATGACATTTAGCATTATATGACGTACAGAAAAATACCTGAGAGACTTCGATAAAAATGACTGAAAATCTGTGTACTAAAATTAAAATATTGATTTCCTCCCTAACGGCGTAGAGAAGATGCCCTTTTATGCATTGCCATGATGTTAAAATGTTACGGGGCAGGAATATGTTCCTGGTACATGTTTTACGTTCCCCCTGTGCTTTATGGGACAGGGCGTTAAATGCAAATTGAAAGACTAACCAAAACTTAGAGGAAAAGCGGTGGTCAGAAAAGTGGCGCTTTCACATGTGCTATAGTGCAAGGAGTTAAAATGTTTGGTAGGGAAGGGGGGAACAGAACAAGTATGTAAGTGTTTAAAGCTCGCATCGTAATTCCTGCCGTGCCCTTAAGCACAATGGAATCTCCTTGTTTTAAATTTGGGGGTTGAACAGAGAGCCTGGTTTTGGCTGCCGCCCAAATGGCTCATTGTGCAAGTCAGTTGAAGGAGACTGCTCATATACAAAGAGCTTATTCTTGGCTTAGCTAGAATGTAATTTTTGCCACTAAAATGACCAACCTAGGGACTTAGTGGATAAAAGTGATTCGTAGTCCCACACAACTGTAACCATTAACCATGTCTGTGTAGGAGCACTGGCGAAAAATTTATACAGACCAGAAGAACACTGAACAGTTAATTTTTAAATCGCTGCCTGAGTGCAGTGATAAGTTACAATCCCTGAAAGTGAGCAAAAGGAAATTTGCATTGATTATCTTCTTTCCCAACAGTTTATGCTGCATGGGAAGAACTAAACGAGGGGAGGAAACTTTTTGCAATATTCCTCTCATCTCTAGGCTAGTTCAGCATTGGAAATTTAAGCCGATATTCCAAGAGAAACCCACTTGTAGGGTTTCTTTCATCAGTCATGTTTTTTCTTGGCATTTGAAGAATGGGAGACTTAACATAAAGTATGAGCACGCATTGGGAGATATGAAATGTAAAGATCCAGTCTTGCTACATGTATTGTGGCTTCAAACAAAACTTACAGATTGTAGAAATTTACCATATGCTTGAACAGAAACCATAGTTTGGAAAGCGCTGTTTTTACTCCTTGTGTGTTATAAAGCGATGAACATGTGCAGAGAATAGGCTGTTTAATGCAACGGTGGTCACTTCAATGTAACATAAAGGCCCAGAAGAGGGCTGGTATGTTGGCTGTGGTCTAAGATGACTTTTTTTAAACAAAAAGAGAAAAAAATTAGCTGCATATCAATTATTCCCTTTGAGCTTATTTGCATAGGTTTTTTTATATATATATAGCAGAGGAAAACATACTTCAAAAGGAAAAAATTATAGTGATCAGGTTTGCTTGCTTCAAACTGCAGTTGCTATTAACTGCCCAATTCGCAAACATATACAGCACACTCTTAGACAACAGAGGCATCCTGGTACGTCAAACTTCAGTAGTCATCGGTATTAATATCTTTCTTGATGCAACATCTTTGGAGGGCTCTTTTAGTAGTATGGTACCCCAGTAGACAGAAAAGTACATTTTCTAGGTCTCAGCTATTAGGGAGTCAGGGCCCAACTGAACCTTCAGTGGGGAAGAAATTCAGATTACACCACAGATCATTTTGGTCCATTAGAGTTAATGAAATTGTAGGCTAGCTGCCAGGTATATTAGAATTATGGGTCCAGGAGATGGGATCAAAATAGTATATTTAAATAAACTGCTTGATTGCAATTCAAATACTCCTTGAACAGTAATTGTACATCCACATTTTGCAAGATATAAAATGTACAAGCCCCCTGTATCAGAGATAAAATCAGGCAATGTTGCCTGTAACATCATAACTGATGTAATTTAAACCTTTCTCTGAGAGCATATTTAAGAAAACAGGAAGCAGTATACAACTGTTACTCATGCAAGCTTGTTCCTAGAGGTTCTCTGAACACAGTTATTGATGAGTTTTTCTTACATAACATATGCAAAATGTAATTGAAATTAAATTAAATGTCAGCATGACACCATTAAACAGCTAACATTTGCCATCTTTTTCAAGACAACTATTCCAAGGAGAAACTTTACAGCCACAGGATTCACTCACCCTTTTCCTTACGTTTTTGTCATTTTAGACAAACAAAGGTGATGCCCTTGCAAACCGTGTCCAGAACACGCTGGGAAACTATGATGAAATGAAGGACTTGTTAACCAACCATTCCAACCAGAGCCACCTTGTAGGAATCCCAAAGAATTCGGTACCACAGACTCCCATTGATAAAAATGAACAGAGCTTTTTTCCAGAACAAAGAAACAGGATGATCCCATCTCACCAGATCAGTGGTCACTCATCAACATCAATGCCACCTCCTTCGTCCCTGTCATCCAATTCTGCCTTGCTACACAGTCACCAGAACAGCAGGAAATCCAGGACAGACTGGTCACGTGGTGGTCACAACTCTAATGCTGCACAGCCAAGCCAAGCCAGTAGCCAACAGAGTAGGTCAAAGCATAGCTCTTCACATGACCAGCCTCAAAGCCGGTATGAAGACCTCTACAACTGTCAGAGCGAGCAGCATAAAAGTGGAGGAGCTGAAGAAGCAAACCCTGCTGCTTCATCTTCACATTCGCGGAGGCATAATCATTCCAAGTCAACAAGTAGTGAACACACTTATAAAGAAAACAGTCATTCAAAGTCACCAACAGAACTTGAATTTCTAGCACATGGTCCTGGATCTCCACTTCCTTCTACATCCTTGTTATCTGCAACCAACGGTCTTTCAACCCAGAATTTCCCACCAGGACTGCACTGTAAAACTAGCATGGTCCAACAAAAGCCCACGGCATATGTGAGACCTATGGATGGTCAGGACCAAGTACCGAATGACTCGCCTGAACTTAAACCTCCAGTAGAAATTGAGAGTGGATATGGAAACCAATCATTTGGAACGCTGTTGGAAGGAAAAGCTAATGTACCCAGTTCTAAGAATAAACTACCAAAGCTCCCTCAAGCTAGTGAAGTAAGTACTTTCACGCAATTTATTTGGTGGTGTCCCATGAGTATTTATCGTACTGCGCATTTGTTACTTAAATATGCAATTCCTTTTCTTGGAATAATGCCATAAATATACCCCTTTCCTTGAATATGCACAGTTACATATTCCCTTTTGATTTCTGTGACAACCTTAGTAAGTTATATTAAGCGAAGCTTTAATACTGTACCATGCAACGCTAATGTTGGTTGATTCCCATTAATATTAAAGGACCGGCTCCTCAGGTGGCTTAAATCCGTGAATATCAGCACAGTTTCCGGCTACGTAACTCTGGTATCTCTTTGTTCATCCTCTTAGTTCCAAGTTTTGCCTACCTGTGTAGAAGTTAATCCGACTTGAGTGCTGTCATGCACTTTTCCAAGAACATCCCCGCCTCCCCCCCCCCCCCCAAAAAAAATGCACCCCCACTCCTAAAAATGCCTTGACCTTCTTAATGCCAGTGATTGTGAATGGACGATGATAAGAGGTACATTTTCAGAGATTGTTTCTCAATCCCATTGACTTTAATGGAGTTAATGTGGCTTAAGGTCTGAGCAACACTTGTGTAAATGTATCCCGTTAAATCTTTATGGATTTTTCAATAGCACTTAGCATTGGGATTCACTTCCAATTCCTGGCACCAAGACCTGAAGTTGTTGAGTTTTGTGTCTCTGGTCAGCACGACAGTCCTGTGATTAGAAGTTATAGTTAGCTGCTATTTGTGTCCTGAACATTTTCTGCACAGCTGTTTTGCAAGGGTTCCATCTGAAACATTTATATTTTATCATGTATTTCTTATTCAGACTTGCTGTAAAGCAGTAACCATTGCAAGGTAGGTTTATAGTCTGTGTATGAGCAGAGTTGCAATATGGGTTTTTCATAGCTTTCTGTTCCCCCCATGATATTTCCCTGCTTGGTAATATTTTAATACCAGAAATGAGGAATGATACATTCTTAAACCACTTTATTGCAAAAGGTCAGCTTTTTCTATTGGAATAATTGTTTCAAGCCAATAATTTGTTTGACTATTTAAAAACTTGATGTTATTTATTAACATTCCAGGCAGCAACAAAGACTGATGTGTTTTGCAGTAGAGCTTGGAATAATTTTCTGGGAACTGCATCTGAAAACAGTAAAAGGCCTATTTATATCAAGTGGAAGCTGAGAGTTGCTTGCAGATGGTGTTTTATTAGAAAATGTATTTGTTAATAAATGTAGCTTTGTACAAGATTACTTTACAGATGTTTCTGTTTATTTTTACCTTAGGTTAAAAATCTGCTGATGTAGATAGCTTCAGACTCTGTTGCGATGTGTCGCTAGTATTGTTTGGCAAGTAAATAATGGCATGCAAATGAAATAATGATGTTGCAAAGGCAAATACATTTATTCACTTTTGCCATCTATTAAAACAACAATGAGTCAATAGACATGCTTTGAAGTGCAGCATTAATATGAAGTACTTCTTCTGCTGCAGAACATGAGTCTGGTATCAGCTGTAAAGTTTGCCTGCCTTTTCCCTGTACCTTCAACATGGAGGGTAAAATCCTGGCCCCGTTGAAGCCAATGGGAGATTCACCAATGATTTCCGTGGGGGAGGATTTCACCCAGAATCCTCTCTGCACAGCTTGAAATATATCTGTTGAGAACCGTATATGTTTGTTTTGGTTAATGGAAAAGCTGGTAGTTACCCAGATGAAAAATTATGTTGTGAATTTGTGGCTATAGCTGCTTTGGTTTATATCCTGTGTAGTGAAAAGTATATGTGTATAATTAACTTCATTTATGATGAGATAAATAGTAAACTCGAGTCTCTTTAGCAGTGACTGCAGATAATAATCTTAAAATAGTCTGTGTGTTATAAAAGCGAACAATGAGTTGCAGATGGAAAGAAGCCATGAAGCCGTGTTGAAGGAAGGAATGGCTTTCTACTCCTATTGAGAACATCTGACAAGCCCCAAAGCCATGGGCCGTATGCGAGCAAAACTCCTCTGGGTTTCAGGGGTTGTTTTTCTTATGTCAGGATGGCAAACTTTGTCCCTCTGTGTTTTTCCACAGATGTGCATCGTGAATTTGATTTACCTTGCATTTGGCAATAAAACTCTTCCAATCCAACATTATAGATAACTGGTTTAGTTTAAGCTTAATCAGAACTGACAGTGCACACCTGTGAAACCCATAACCTTTTCAGAATGACTGCAGAGAGTGGCTCTGTTGTAATTTTTATACAATTGATGTGGAGGCTTATGATCCTTTGGTGGTGCTTATCAATTTATGAACCTTCCCTAGCCACTTCCAGCAGTAGTGATCTGCTTGAAACAATTTCACTTTTGCTCCACAGGGTTGCCTTCTAATATCATTCCAGGTGGTGGTGGGACTGATCTCCTGCGACCCACTGGTTGGAGAGTTGCATTTTTGACATTTCTCCTCATTGGCTTTGTGGTTTGCGTACGTGCTTTAAGCAGGATTTTCAGGCTGGTCTCATCCTAGCTGGTCCATTTGCATATCAAGATGGCACACCCAAGCTTTTGGGTGCTCCAGACCTTGTGCACCTGAAAATCAGACGTAAGCAAACAGCTTTGTATGGGCGGGTATGACACGCTGGCAGTTGGAGGAGCAGGCTGCATGAATTGGTACATGCAGATTGGAGGTTTTGCTTCTACCAGCTGTTTGCTACCCAAAACTCTGTAGCAAAATCCTCGAAACATGCAGATTTAAAGGGTGGGCAGGGGCCACATTGAAAACATGGCTCAATTTATCATAGCTTAACAGGAAGTGGAGCACACTGGAGAAATTCTGCCGTGCGTGCGGAAGGGATCACTTGTATAACATGTTTGATATCGCCTGAGGTGTTGCTCTAGGGTCTGTTCGTAGCCGCTGAGTCCCGTTCTGCCCTCAGATGCACCCAAGACGTACTCAACTCCAGTAACATTAACAAAGACATTGTTTGTTCATTGCTGAAGTCCACTGTGCATCTGCCATATCATTTGGGGATCTACTTACAATGGATGGATCCTTTAGGTTCTCTTTTTTCGCACCCTGCCTCTGGGAACATAGACCCAACATCTTAGTTTTTTATTACATCTGGTATTTTCTAACTGTTAAGGTAACGAACCTTAGTGTGTCAGTGTTTTGAACTGAACTCTACCTACAGCAAATAGTCTTGCCAACCCTAACCATCCCGAGGTTGAGTCAGGCCCCCCAAAATCCTGAGATTGCTATACAAATAAGTTGATTTTTAAAAAAATCCAATTAATGTAGGTTTTAATTTGTTCCCTGTTGTTTGAAGGTTCAAACCTCCTAGCAATTTTTGAGTGCTAGAAGCATCGTTTTTCATGTCATCTGAGTTTTAGAGGTCGTCATATGACTCCAAGTATTGGCCTTGCAGAAAGGTCATCAAATATTGTGATACTTGTGGTAGAGGGTTGACAGGACTGATAGTTATTTGAAGCATAAAATCAGTAATAAGCTTCATGGCACCAGCATTTTTTTTTTACCAGGTCTTTCATTGCGTTTCTGATCTCTTTCTTTCCTTGCTTACATACATACATTAATTTTGAGCTGGCATGTAACATTTGGTAACCAGCGCCAAGCCTGGGCTGCCATATGGAGCGTTTTTACTGCATAGAGAGTTCCACCTACTTAAGTGGTATGATGGTACGTGATGGTATCTTAACGCTAAATGAGAATTATGTGGCTAAATCCTAGGCATTTCTTTGAACATGTAGGGGTTAGAGACCACTGCAACAGCTGATCCTCTCTCTGCTGTGTTCAAATCCCAAATCTTAATATCCCAATGTCTATTTAAACCTTTAGGAATCAGGTGCTTGCCAATTATATCATATTGTCTAACTTAGTGGTAGGCAGCTGAAAGAGAGTCCATGCCTTTCAGTTTGAACCTGAGCAGAAACTATTAAATGCCTTGACTAAAGCAAGGGGTTTCCAGTTTGCAGAAACATCAGAGCAGATTCCAGTTAAGTTCCTGAAAAATGTAATGTGTGCTTGTAGAGAACAATGCATGGGTTTCCAATAATTGTTTAGGACCAAATAAATCAAAGGTAACGAAGTTAATTTTTACTTTTAAGACAGAGAGTTCTCTGACACAGCTGAATGGCTGACCTAATGTTCCTGCAAAGGAGAAAACAGTCAGATATGGAATTTCTCCTGAAAATGCAGAGCTATGAACACATCCAAAAGGCCTGTAACACCCATGTCACCACCCACTTAAGTAATGAAAGATGGAGAACTTCTATTTTCACATTACTTCTAGGAAAATATTTTGACGGGTTCACTATAGAGCAAAGTGATAAGCTTTTGTTATATGTCTTTCAAATCATCCTGTTATCGCTGCATGTATTGATTAGCTTAGTACTTTCTGAGCTAGCTATAAAAAAAGGCTGCTCTCTTTCTGCATTAAAGAGCAAGAAAAATTGACAGGTAGATAACCATATTGATTGAACCCAAATAGTAAATGCAGGAAGCTTTATATATGACTTATAACACTCTTTATGGGAAGCAAACCCAGTTTAGTATGGAGGGTTTTTTTAATTGAATGGAGGGCAAAAGTCTTTAGTTAACTAACTTCACCTCCCATCCCCTTGAAAATGTACAGGGCTTTGTTTGCCAAATGCAGCAAATTACTGTATTTGTAGGCAAGTTGCCTTTTCCAAATGCAGGTTTTCCCTCTCCCCCCAAAAGTTTGGGGTCTGTGGAAGAATGGGCTGAATAGAGCATTAAGCTGAAATCCCCTTGCTTGGTTCGTATTTCAAAAGTCTGAGGCCAAAAAACCCGACCAAAAGAGCAGTATTTCTTGCAGTATTACAGGTTACAGCCATGTGTTTTGCATTTGTAAATACTGTGAGAAGTAATGTTCTTGTGATATTTCTAAATGAAGAACATATGACACCACCCCTCAGAAGATCTCTTTTTGTGGGCTTTTCTGGCTTTGTAAAACTATTGTTACTCGGACTCTCATTAACAGGGCAGTTTTTGGAGGGGGTAGCCTTTTTGGGTTGTCCTGGTTTCAGTAAAATACCCAAAGATAACCATTTAGGACTTGATTCCTCACTGTTAGGAGTTTTCCGTTTAACTTCAATGGATACAGAATCATGCCCATGAAATAAGGTCAGGAAAACGGATCTAAATAAGATCAAGTGTAGTGCTCCAGGGGTCAGTCCTGGAGCCGTTTTTGTTCAATATCATTATTAATAATTTGGAAGATGGGATGGATTGTACCCTCACCAAGCTGGGGGAAGCAGTAGATATGCTGGAGGGTAGGGTTAGGATTCAGAGAAACCTAGATATATTGGAGGATTGGACCGAAAGAAATGGCATGAGGTGCAAAGTCCTGCACTTAGGACAGAAGAATCCCATGCACCGATACAGGCTTGGGACAAACTAAGCAGAAGCTCTGCAGAAAAGGACCTGGGGGTGACAGCGGACAATAAGATGGCTATGAGCCAGCAGTGTGCCCTTTGTTGCCAAGAAGGCTAACAGCATCCTGGGCTATATTAATAGGAGTGTTGCCAGTAGATCAGGGTTGGATTAGATGTGACCTCTTCCAACCCTCATTTTCTATGATTCTAAGATTATAGACTTCTAAATCCATAATTATAGGGGGGCAATGGTGATTTATTATTGTTATCGTTGTTTCCCTATTTCACTACCTTGACTAGTAGGAGTAGAAGTAGAAATGCTAGCTTCCTTTAAGATTACTGCTTTTTGTAAGTTGCCAAGGCTAAGCAAGTGTTGGATAATGGATTTCCAGACTTTTCTAGGTACCCATTTTTGAATTAGATGCTGCGCTCATAGTCTCATGAGGTCCCTTCCAGCCCTAAACTTCTATAAACCTGTGTGAAATAGCTGTTGGTCCAAATTCAATTGTGAGCAATTCTGTTCTTTAAGTTGTGTAGCCAGAGGTGGCAGAAGGGGAAAGGGACTCAAGAGCTTCAGGTAGAGAAATGTCTTAGGTGTTAGACACATTTGTTTTTTCTTTTGGCATATGGTCAAGAAATAGGCTGTGCATAGACTGGAAGGCATCAACAACTGACTAAAGATTACTGATGGTCGGTAATGCTAGGGTCTGTTCATAGGTCAGTGTTAGGTTTCCCTGTCACCTTGATTACTAAATGCCCTGCCATTTACGTGCATGGACATTGGAAATACTACTAAGCATACATATTTTGTGAAGTATATTTCAATTCCTGGAGAAAGATGTTGTATAAATGCAAAGCATTATGGACCCATGGTCGTCTCCATAGTTAAGGATGAATCTCTTATTCCACTATAAAGCCAGATTATTGACTCCTTTCCCCCCACCCTTAACTTAAGAAAAATGTAACCAAGGTCAATGGAAATGGAATTAATTGCTCAGGTCAGGTCTTGATCTCCTGATCTGTGCTGAGTAGCGACCACTCCCTTTGAAGTCAAGATGCTGACCTAAAGCTGGTATAACCAGCTCCATCACAGTTGCTCCTGTTTTGCTAGCATAGGGAGTAAATGGGGAGCTGGCACGTCAGAAGTATGCCAGGATCCCAGACCATGCCAGGCAATCCACAGTTGATGGACTGGTTCTTGCTGGGACTGGTCCAGCTGGTGAAACACAACTTGGATTCTGCTGCAAAATGGGAATACTTCCAGAAAGCATGACTTGGATTACACAGTACCTAATATCTGTAAGCTTGAAACCCAAAGCATTCAAGCAGAGCATTTTTAAACATGTTTAGATACAGTTTTGACATGTTTGAACTTTTATTGGGAGAGATGCTCACTGTTGCCCAAACTTTGCTCACAAATGAATGTATGGTTCGTATTGAAGACAATGGGAGCTCCACAAACTACCTGATGTCAGCATTTGGCCTTTTGCAGAATGGTGTCAATGTAAATCTGTGAAGTGTTTCCCATGCATTGTTAAATGTTACTTTATCCAACTCAAACCTTTGAAAATAACACATGGAGAGCTTCAAAAATGCTACTGTACATATTTGCTGCCCTTTCCATTCATTACTTTCTGGTATTTTTCCATTTATTGTTATTTCCTTCCTTTGCAGAGAGCACAGGTATAAGACTAAGGCTGAAGGCTGCAGATAGTCTGGGAACACAAAAGGCTCATAGTTGTAGAAGTTCCACAGAAAGTCATTCACGTTTTTTGTGAACATAATGACTGCCATCACAAGTTATCTCCAGGACTTTCCAGACTAAGACTGTGAGGCTTTTTGAGCTGAAGGTGTAACTCCATTGACTGCTAAATCATCCTCCATGGACCTGTTACCAGTGGGGGTTCATAAAGTGCTGAATACACACTGCTGCACTCTGTGATGCACACCTGAAGAATGTGCCTATGGGGAGTAAACTTGCATGTGCTCATCCCTTTGCATTCCTGTAGTGCCCACTTATGTGAATACTTCAGGCATTTTCCATGCTTACTTGGGGGATATGCAAAATGGTAGTGAGACTTTAAACCATTTGAGCCACATGCTGAGGCATACGTATAACAGCTTCAAGTATGAAAATCAGAAGAGGGTCTTGTATGAGTATTTCCAGGTTTATAGCCATAGTTACCCCGCTATTAAGCTGGTTGTCTCTGATCCAAGTATGGAAAAGCACTTAGGGGCTGCAGGTGAAAACATCAGATGGGAATACTTTAATAAAAAAAACAGAGGGGAAGAAAGTTGAACATATAACTTGGCAATTCTCCATGAACTGCAGATATAGGTTAAAGTTATTTAGTTGGCAGGCTTTTGCAAGTGTATTAGCAATGTTGGAAAAAACTAATTTCTGTATTTTGGCTTGTGCAGTAAAGAAATTCTTCCCACATAAATATGTTCATTTCACCTTCTGGGAAGCAAAGAAAGGAAACTGTAGCTGCAGTCTGTTATTTAATCTTCCTGAAATTAGCATTTGGTGCTTAGGAAGATTGAAAGATTTAATGCCAATGCCTTCCTCAAAAGAAAGAAATGACATACCACATATGTTTTAGCACTGGTTAGACTGTTAAATGGAATTAATCAAAATCCATGTTAAAATATTTCCATGTGTTAATTAGCAACGGTTTGGAGCATTAAAATACATATTGGCTTGGGAATAAATTAGTGAAGAAATATCAGATTTAGTTTGTGGGCTTTTAATTACAACATAATACATTGTGTGTTTTAGATGGGTAGATGTAAATATGTTCCAATGCAATGCAATAAAACTCTGCATTTAAAAACTGTAATAAAGCAAACAAAAACCGGACTTAGTTACTGCAGATAAAATAATGCCATTTGCCATTCATTAAAGAAAAAAAAAATAATTATTTCATGTACAAGAGCAAGAGGGGAAGGCTAAGAGGCAGCAAAAGGAGATTTTATAATTTTCTCTTTAAAAACCATGATATTGCACTATCTAGCAGTTAGCAAAACCAGCTCTCCTGTTGTGAATAACCAAGGCACATGTTTGCCTTATATATTCCTGCAGCAATATTTATATAATTTATTCGTATTTTATATTTATATTTATATGAGAGTCTTGAGAGTAGAAGAATAACATAAATGAGTTAAATGTGTAAATAGGATCAATTAATTCTGCTGAAAATGCCTATACAGGGGCCCTTCTGTACAGGCTTCTCTCCCATTCTAAGTTGAGGTGCGGTCACTATGGCATCATTCCATATCCTTCGTAAGTCCCTAATGGATAAGTACAGATAGTCAGAAAGCCCAAGGCTGAATTGATTCATCTTCACAGGTTAGTCTAAGCTGCGTAGATTGAACGGATAAGCAACTGACCAGACACTCACTTTTGATTCTGGAAATGCAGCCACAGTCCTGCAGTGGCTCAGGCCAGAAGCTGGAGGGTGCTAGAGCAGACAGCTTGGGTCATGGCTAGCTGTCTGCCCTGCAAGGTAGGGTTTGTGGGGGAGGAGCAAATCATCCTGGGATGCTGGGGATCTGAGTTAACTTGAACCTGGAGGGGATCTGGGACAGAAGTTCAATAAAGCGATTTAGCCTAAGTCAGTTCAGTCTGATACTACGTCCATCCGGGTTTATCTTAAACCAGTTTTGGCCATTTTGAAAGCAGTTTATGTGCACTGACCTTCTGTTGTATTACAGATTGGAACAGATTTCTGATCACGTATACCACCGTATGTGTAATTTCTGTCCCAAGTCAATGAGTACATAGCCAAGAGTGTCATAGAGGGAGTTGTCTGTGCTGAATTGCTAGCAATGTTGTTCAGGCTTCCTCTGCGTCAGAGAGAGAATGGAGGACCTGGAGTTGGTAGAAGGGTACAGTTCCTCAAGGTGGAAAGTCATGTGGCTCCATCTGCTGTCTGTGGAGTTTGGAGGGTCAACTCTCCTATTTCTTGGGTGCTGGAAAGAAAGAATGGGCAATGCTGTGCGCCCCCGTCCCTAGAGGCAAGTGCTTTTTAGGATTTGCAAAGGGAATCCCATGATAGCTTTTCTCCTGTGATATCTTCCACAAGAGATGGGAATGATTCTTCCAGTATGCTGAAGAAACTGAGATTGGTTTAAGTTTTTCCTCTTGAATTCATCAATAGAGTAACCATCTGTAAAAGAAAGAGAGGGTAGCGAAGGGTGGGGGTGATGCCTGTAGATGCCATCACTTTCCAAACTAATGTTCTTCTCTTTTTGCGCTTGGACCTGTAAACATCCCAGAGAGAAGTCAGCGATACTAAGTGTAAGCTTCGATCCCCATTAATATTGCCAGTCTAAACATATTTTTGTTAGAATAGTGCATGCTGCTTTCCCTTACACGCATCTGCAAAATAATTTCACATCGTTATGTCCCCCAGATGTGTAAACTCATTGGGTTATATTTCATTGAACTGCAAGCTGTGACACTTAAATCCACAAGACAAGCAGGCAATTACTTCTGCTGTTTGTAAATTTCCAGGCACCCATTTACATTTGCCTATATTTTAAGCATAAATGTTGAGAGCATTATTTTGCTAGCTATGTAAATGATTTTTAAAAACAAACAGACGCACACTTTAATAAGCTCAGAAAATCTCTCCGCTTCTCAGACCACCTGCTGGATTCAGTATTTTCCATTTCTATTGAGTGGAACTTTCCCCGAGTCCGGACTGTAGGGCTTGGATCTGTGCCGATATCAGCCTGTTGGTCTGAATCCAGTAAGGTGCCGAGAACCCCAGTTCCCATTTCGGTGGGAACGGAGGACATTTAATCCCTTAAAGAATAGGGAGCTAGTGTTTGCACTGGTGTCTGCTAGTCATCGTTATAACTGGATCTGTTGGATGCCTTTTGGGCTGCCTCTCATTTTCTCGGTTTCCTCCTGACGTGAAACTTCACGTCGCACGTGGCACGAAGAGAAAGGAAAGGTTGCATTCTGCGCGCACGTGCCTACCCAGATGCGGCACAACTTTAGTGCCAGAAACATGAAACGAGTCCGTTTTTTTAAAAAATATATATATATTTTCTAGGAACCGTTCGTTACAGAATGACTCGGAAATAGCTCAACGAAACAAAACGAGGGTTTTTTTTTTCTTTTGCCATAAATGATTTATGTTGATATTCCACCCAAGATAAAAAGTTACTTACTGTGCACTGGATGAAACAGAACTGTGTTCATAAAGTATCTGCTAAGAGCACAAGGAAGTCTATTTAAATCCTATTAAAGTTCTGCTTATAATTGCTATTGCGTTTTCCCCTCAGTTCAGCGTTAAATTAATTCTTGCCTGTTCTTTAAAACTGAAAAGACTTCTGATCCGAATTTTCAGCATATAAAATAATGTAGATTGGGAAAAGAACAAGAGTACATCCCTACTGTGTGAAGATGTGATTGTAAAACACAGGCAGATTAGAACTGGGAGATGACTACTTAAGATCCAGATTGTACGTCCCTTAGTGTCATGAACATTGCTCAACAAATAGTCCCATTGATTCAAATTGAGGAGTCTGGCATTGCTGAACATGGATATAAGTGAAGAAATGGGGCTTTAAATGATCCACCTAAACAAGACTTATTTAGGCCCAGAGGCAGGAATAAGGCGTAAAAGAAACATAGACAATTCTTACCCATTAGATGGGAAGAAATTAAAATGTGCAAATGTAGCTTTTGTAAATACATCATAGAAAAATCTATCCACACCTGCATGTCATCAAGAAAATTGTGTGCTACAGTTTTAATATATTTTAATATATTGAGTATGTTTAATGTTTTGTTGATAATGCCTTCTCCTTTTTTTTTTTTTGCTTTTATTAATATTCTAAACACAAAATACACTTTAAGCCCTTAGCAGCCAGAATCAGAAATCTTGTGAGGCCGCCCTATTTACATAAAATTTCCATCCCAATTTTTTCAGGCCCCAGGGTTTCAGATAAAATGTAGGCTTTGGATAAGCACCCAAGCTATGGGGTGGTTCGCCAAACTGGATCTCTGAAGGTTCCTCATTATTGCGAAATGCTGACTTTGCTCTCTCATAAGAGCACATTCGAAATGACTTATGGATGCAGCTTAGACAAAAAGACTTGCCACCCTTGGCTTTATATAGGAAATAGTTCATGGCTATTATTGCAGGAGCATTACTGTCCGGGCTAGAAAGAGAAGGCAGAGAGCTGTTGCTCCTTGTTGACAAAGGCACGGGCAGTGGGGCCGTACCGATGCTATAAGGAATCGCACAAGAAAGAAGACTTCTTTGTGTGCTCGTGCAGAAGCAATGAGAATGTGGTCCTCAGCTTTAATGAGAGAGAAATCCAATGGAGGCAGCTTCCTCAAGCCAAGTCCACAGCAAGCGGGGCTGCTTTTACTGTATGGTGCGGGAGATTTTCCACAACACACTATCCATGCAATGTAGAGTCAGGCACGCTCCAGGTCCCTGAAGGACCACAAGAAACAGAGGCATATACAGAGTGGAGGATTTCCCTTTCATTAGCCACAATAAATATGTTTATTCAAGAACAAATAGCTGCTGGAATAAGAAGACAGGCAGGCCTTGTGCCGAATAAAAGCCTATTTGTGTCGAATACATAGGAGAAACTGTTCACAAGCATCCATCCCTTTGTAAAGAGTCTCATAACATGGCTAAGTGTATGGGAAGCTTGATTATGTAAGCGCTATTTGTATTTCAGCCCTTTCCAGTTAGCAACCATGGGTCGCTACAGGGAAGTGCAAATGCAGCTCCCTGGGCCCTGAACTGGTGAAGCGGAGGACAGCCATGGCTTATGCTGTCCCTGGAGGTGGTCCTTTTAAGAGGATAGGGTTTCCACAGGGCTAGGGACCAAAGAGGAGATAACCTGGAGCTCCTCTATGAAGCAAGCGCTCCATAAAAAAATCTGCAGGATGCAGCAATTCTGTCCTGATAGTAAACCATTGTGCAATGAAGGGGCCTTTCATATGAAACCACCAGCAGGTATTTCAGGAGCTTTCCTGCCATGATGTAACAGAGATGGGACACAGATCTGACTGAAGGAGAGGCAGTGATCTCAGCACGAATACCATCTAGAGGCTTGGTTCTCGCCTGCCTTTATTCCGGACAAAGCCCAGGCTCACAGCAAAATGATCTGAAGGCACCTCTGCAAGCTGCAACAGGGCTGGCACCTGGGGACTGAACTCGGATCCAGTGCTGAAAGGAGCTGAAAAGTCCAGTGGAGCTGGTAATAGGTTTTCATCCCGTGGCTTGAATAACCTGGAGGATTATGAATATGCTGACCAGTGGGTTACCGAAAAAATGCAGCAACTCCTAGTCCCTACTCACATTTCTCCAGGAAAAGGGCTGTTGTTCTCTTAAAGAAGTACAGGTCATTGGAGGGGACGGTTATTATTTTCTCATTTGCACACCAGGTTCTTAAATGGTTTGGAGAAAGCCCTAGCAATAACCACTGTGCAGCCTTCAGACCTTGCACTTTCACAAACGATGGCTTTCTTTTAGTTTCTACGGATGGGGGGTAGGAGTTTTTTTTTAACATATATGTGCATGTGTATGTGTGTGTAATATAAAACACATGTGTACGTACACATATGCTTAGAATAAAGAGACGTTCCCTGCCACAATGCTACAATTTTACAATAGATCAAATGTGTGACTGAAGTAGAAAGGAATTACATCTTTTATTACCTCCTCTCCTGTGACATAAAACCATGTGCAGGCTCTTGCTGCATCTGGTTTCTGATTTTGGCCCTTAGTACAGACAAGTATCATGGCCTTTACAGTTGTCTTTTCTAGTTCTCTGCAACACTCCCTTGGTAAGCGAGGCTCCAGGGAGTTCTTTTTAAACTTGTTTAAGCAATGAGCGCTCTCTGCTCTGTTCATAGCTGAAATGTGCTGGCACCGTTTGTTTGCCTTCATCGAACGGGATTGTGCAATTATTTTTAAAATTTCTCTTTGTTCCTACAGCAACTTGCATTCTCAAATCCTCTTGGAAAGAAGCAACCGTAGCTTTTGCCTGTGATGCCCAACTGCATTTATGTTGCATGCTTCCCAAGCCACAACATTCCTGGCCCAGAAATACGACTCAGAGTTAAGGGAGAAGATTGAGCCCAAGTCGGAGATCTGAGCAGGTGGAATTTTAGGGCATTTATACACATACTTGTTTTCCAGCGACACGCCAGAGATCCACTACCTTGGAGCAGACTTGATTAATTGAGTGTGCGCCACACGCAAGCTGAAGCGAACTGCACCGCGCCACGTGCAGTTGTAGAAGCGGCAAAATGCGCGTTCGCGCGCAGAAAACAGCAGCGGTGTGCTTTTGAATTAAAGCACCTCCGAGGTGTTTTAATGCTGATGCGCATTTCACCACTTGTACAACTGCACACGTTGCCGCGCCGGGTGCTTTTCAAAGTGCCTGCCGCTGTGACGCGTGCATGTGTAAAAATGCCCGTAAGGATCTGATCTGTTTAGTGGTGTTATAGCAAGGCAAAAACAAGCATGTGTTGTAGTTGTTCCAGATGAACGCACAGAGGTCAGAGAAGGAAGGTTTGGCTCACTGACCTCAGAGGATGGTAGAGAGGGGACAGGTAAAAAAAAAAAAAAAAAATACACTGGTTTTGGTGCTAGCCGAGGAAGAGCAGAAAAGGAGAGTGGTCAGAGCACCCATGCACACAGCCAAGAAAGCATGAGGCTAGGTCAAGTAGATAGGGCAGGGATGAATAAATTATCCAGGAAGGGGAGAAATGAGGCATGGAAACTTCTGAGAAGGAACAGGCTTGTTGTTGACCCCAGATGCAAGCTGCTAGGTTTCAGTGACTGCTCGTCTCTAGTCATAGCACATGAAGGTAGCAAGATCAGTGCCTACAAAGATGCTGAAAAGCTGGCAAGTGTTCCCTTGATTGGCTTTTCTGCCACCCTTAGTTTCCAAGACTTTCCTATACCATAGGGATGGGGGAGGGGTTAGCATCAATTACATTATTATTTTAAATAGTTTTTCATCGTTTAACTAAGGATGCTGCTGCATGCATGATGTTAGGTACATCTGAACTCTGCTGAGACCCTGCATGTGATGTCTGCCTAGACCTCCTTTCCTCTTCCATCCAGTCATGCATCGCGTATGCTTCAGAAACAATCCAAAGCCCTACTCAGCCAGGTTAGCAGGATACCTGGCATTCATGGAAGATGAGGATGGGGAAGAGGGTGCGTGATTATGTGTTGGGAGTTAATGAGACCTGATACAACAACTTCCAGACACTCAAAATTAATAGCTAATCCCAAATACTAAAGGTTCATGGTTCTCCCTTCACTTCATTGTGTATTGTTGTATGGAGGACAGAGTTTTGCATCTATAGGAAGACTGTGCCCTGTCCTTGTTGCAAAGCAATGACAACCACTGATTGACCATCACTGTGCAGCATGTTGAGGATACAGTAGTGTATTTGGGGATGTATTTTTCCCATCTTGAACAACCCAAGAACTGTACATGGTTTGGACAGTTCATAAGATTTTGAGGCTTTGAGGGCTGGAGAATTAGGAGAGAAGGGATTGTGTGTGTGTGTGTGTGCGTGTGTGTGTACATATGTATATGTTTGTGTGCATGTGCATGTATGCATATATGTGCATGTGTGTATGCATATGTATGTGTGTGTGTGTGTGTTTGTGTGTGTATGCATACATATATACACACATACATAGTTTTTATATGCATGTGTGAGAATATATATATTTCTCCATCCCCACACATGCATATAAAAAACACCTGGAATTAACCAGAATATGCACACTGCTCTCTGCTGAACTCTGGTGGTCTCTGGAGTCCAGTTTAATTGTCCTTAAATTTTTTTTTTTTTATGTTGTCATTTTAGCAAGACTATTATGCAAGCCTCTTCTTGGATTACCATTGACACAAGGCTCTTAAAGCTAGAGCATGCTAACATAACATGCTTGCTCAACAAGTGCTATTCATAACCAGCAGGTTTAACCCCATGGCAGTATGCAATAATAATTACAAATGACATTGTCCGTGGCACTCTAAGATACTGTATTGAAACAATCAAAACACCAAGCAAGAAGAAAAATGGAGTAAAGAGATTTTTTGAAAACATTTTTGTGAAGATCTCCTACTTAAAATATGTAGCTAAAATGAATTATTTCAAGATCCAATACACTGGCATTTGAGTTTCTTTGTTAAAGGGAGAGATCAATGTATTTTCTCCATTACAATCAATTTGTACTTCTGTGAAAGTCAATGAAATTTTTGCCATTGACTTCAACAGGAACAGGATTTGGCCCTTTATAATTAAGATTCATCGATCAATAGTACTGCTTTTCCAGTCCTCCCCCATCACATCTGTAGATTGAACACAATATGCCAAATCAGTAGAGCCAGGTACAGAGCAAGTCTTCCTCAGAGCATTTCTTTCCTGGTTTTTTCTTTGTTACGGGCCCAATCCCAAATGCAGTTGTCAGAAGAAGGCATTTCACTAACTTCAGTGCTCTTTGCACTGAGGCCTATAAAAATAAAGCAACTCGGAAGAGTTCAGAAATTAAAAGGTATCGATGAAGACTACAGGTAGATTGGATTAGAAGTGGTTTTTGTACTGTCTTGCGCAGTGCTTCAGAAGAGCACAGCTCGTACTGCAACCAGCTCCAGGGAAAATAAGTGGAGAACCTTACAAATACTATAGCTGCTTCAGTCTCCATACATAATAAACCCAGCTTCTGTAAATAACTCATTTTATCTGTCAAACATTGTAGGCACATATGCCACATTAACTGTCACTGGGGTCGTAAATAAACAATGTATCTGTCTACACGTTACTTATGTCTGGGAAAAAGAATGAGCACGCGAGAAAAATTTTAATTGTAAAATATATTTTATTAGCATTTCTATGTTAATTATTTTCAAATGCATTTGATCTTAAAAGCACACTTCAACAGAAGATACAAAAAGCAATGAAGAGCAATTTTCAGTGCATTGTGTTTCTAGTATATGTTTCTTGGATTTGTTTCTGTTCTCAATTGCTTGACTGTAACCCAGGGCAAAATTTGAATTCATCTCTTCTTCCTTATTAAGGAGGAAGTCTTGGTGGATATACTCTGGAGCCAAGGCGGTGTCTTCAACAAATGTTTAAATAAAACATAACTTCATAACCGGATCTTGCTCTAAATGACATTTGTTCATCTGAGCTGGCTCCATGGGAGTAAATGGTATTTCTTTGCATTTAATCTGGTGTAATTTAGGTTCCGTTTTAGCAGCATGGAGCCAGCTGGCATGAGCCATGCTGATTTACATCATTTTAAGATCCGACCAGCAGACACTGCTTTTATAATTTATTCTCACTCTTGCTATTTTGCAGCTGCTTGACACTGGAACTTTTCTTTCTGATCCTCTAGAATATGGTGCCCTCCGTACTGGGTGCATTTTAAGGTCGTACCACATCCCCTTAGCAGAAGCCTCTAACTTGAAAGCCGGCTTTTTTGGTTATTGAGACACAGAGTTAATTCTAGGTTGTCTCATCCATAGGCCGTGTTGTTACCTAACAATACAATTTCTGCTGATATTGCCTTCCCTAGGAATAATTTGTTTCTTGATATAATCTTTAAAACCTCTAGATTTTCCCCATATCTAATTTCTCTGTCATTTCAGTGCAGGATCTCAATGTGGGTGGTTGATATAACAGTTTGTTATGAATAACACTCTTGATGTACGGTGGAGTAAAATTAACTGCAGGTGTTACCGGCGGAAAAAGTGACAGTGTACCTTGTATTTGAATTGTTACAGAATATAGTCGTATCCATTTTTAGAAAGCGTGTTATTTGCCAACGGTGGTGGCAAGTCGGACTACAGGAGAAAAAACCAAACCCTTGTAAAGTTCCCCTGACCGGTTAAACGGTGGCAGAACTCTCTTCTCTAAGCTAATGAGCCAATAACTTCAGCATTTCATATGTTAGCGTCATTAATATTTAAGTGGAGAGTGATAGTACTGGACCAAATTCTCCTTTTTGGATACTTGTGCACAGCTCCTGATGACCTCCAAAAGGGCAGAATTTGACACTGTGAGCAACTACTTTCCTGCTGGAATTGTCCCCCAGCAAAGGCAATGTCTAATGTCAATTTAATCTTTGGGCGTCATAGAAATCAGCACTGTCACAGGATCAATGTCTCTTGCCTTGCTAAGAAATGTCTAAGTTTCCTCTTGGCATGTATGTAGCAGGGAGCCTTCACGCGCAACAATGTTTGTTCCCTTTGACATTGTCTGTTAAATGTCTGATAAGTTGTTTTTAACAACTATTCCAACACCCACGATATTCAGAGTGGCATGCTGGAAAGCGTATAGGAGGTAGAAGGAGCGCTCGTTGCTATGCTGGGTTTAAACAGCGTAACTAGAAGGAGGATTCCAAAGCAGACACCTCTTGTTAACAGCATTTCCATAGGTGCTTAAGTTCAAATTAACAGTGCTAAAACCCAAATTAGAGTCAAATCTGATGTGAGCCAATTTACTCTGCACAACAATCAGGGGCAATGAAAAGTGTTCTGCTAGATTGCTGCTTAAATCGGATCACTGTAGCTCCCTCAGTGGGAAAGCAGTGCAGAATAACAATGGCCGGCGGCTAAATGTAATTTAATTATTAGGTTTGCACATTGGTTAGTTCTTGTATTGTTTAAAAGGAAACATTTTCAGCCAGGTGTACAATGTCTGGCCAGTGTTAGAAATCATTAGAAAAAGCTGGAGGAATAACAGACTGATGATCTAACATGCTCACATTTAAATTAAGCGAGGTCTGATTGTTGAATGTTGAACTCTAGCAAAGGGTGGCGAGTTCATTTCCATCGGGGGTTGACATTTTGTCCTTTTTTGTATATTGCATTGTTAGTGGTATAATGCATGCAGCAATATGAAGGCTAGGTGATGAAAAGCCTGAAGTCTAAGAGGTTGAAAGTAAAGCTTCCTTGCAGTGGAGATATCTGTTGTTTCATAAAGCAGCTTTTCTGGTTGAAATCACATGGCGGATTTGACATCTTCCACTTAATATTAGCGAGCCAAACACAAATGTGAATAATAAGATGTCAGTCCGTCGTTAGCTTTCCTTTCCCTGCTAAACTTCCTTAGGACTGAAAAATCTCCTAGACTGCTGAGCGGAAAGTATCACCATCACTATACTTCACACAGTTTTTCCTGGTAGTGGCCATCCTTTGCATTGTAACAGCAGTCCAGATTACTTCACTTTTTGACATTCAGTTGCTTCATAGGGTGAGAGGAGACATTTGTATGTTGTTGGCAGAATAATTCAACAGCTCCCTTTTTTAGGCCATTTGCAGGAGTGATGACACATTTGAGAAATCAGGTATGTTGAAAGCCAGGGTCCTTACAGCTAGCATTGAACTGGCATCTGCAGAACTTGCAGAAGGTTACATTTTAATGCATGACTCACATGAAATATGAATCGCATTCAGGAACAAGATGAAGTCACTCCCTGAGGTGGACATACCATTACACTTGAAAAATATGAACTCTTGTATGGTGCCATTGTGGCCATCAGCAATCCCGCATGTTGCCCCACCACACTCAAATCATTCATGCCAAGAGCAGCCGTGGTGCAGGAATTCTGCGCACGATCTGCTGCCCCGTCGAGGGCTGCATGTATGAACATACGTTGAGTCTTGCTCCCAAATCTGTGACTCATGCCAGCCAGTGGATTCTGTGGTTTTTAGAAACAAAGGAGCTGGATAACCCATTCTTGAATGGAGGCTTCTTCTGACCACCAATACACTGCACCAGCCCAGTTATATTTTAAAATTAAAGGGTGACAGTCTGTGCTTATTTTTTCATCCAGGGCCAGATATTAAAGCTTTTTAGATGCATTAAAGATGCACGTGGCTGTCTGATTCCTGTTGCTTTCAATCCCATTGAGCCAATGGGAGTTAGAGAGCTAGTCATTTTGGAAAATCCCACTCGGCTTGTTTAGCCTTGAAAATCTGGCCCTCAATCTTTCCTCAAATACAGTCCTGTTTGACTCGGTAGGAGTGTCCCTGAATAGTACTGATGTGGTTGCAGTGCACTATGTTTCGAGGACTGCATATTTGGTGCTTGTGAAAGACACTGCATTAAGATGAATAGAAGCAGCAAGTGCCTCTTGTGTAATAGAGAACCGATCCTCTGCTGTTATTTCCATGTATGTTTAGTTAAGGATTAAAAACTAACCTTGGTAGGGACTGAGAAGAATACCTAGTGAAGTCTGAGGGCTAAATGCCTTTGAAATATCTCAGTTGAAACCAGAGGAATCATTCCAGATCTGCATGGTATATCTGAGACCAGAACATAACTCATAGTCCAATAATAATAATTCACATCCCCAACTACTTGCTCGTAATAGTGGGGGAAATACTCAGCTTTCAGTACCAAAACCCTAAATGCCTTTCACCTAAATTAAGAAAATCCCTCTGTTGCTATTGGTGGCATTGGTAACTTAGATACTCTGCAGGCCACTGATTGAAGGACAGTATAATTAGTAACGCTTGCTCAGGATTGCTCTTCCATTCAGTAACGAGTCGCATCGTATATTTGCTCCAGCCCATACCGTGCACAGTTCAGTGTGGTTTACTCTGGGTATGTTCTCCAAGGCTTTGTCTTTCCCAGTTCCACTTGTTTTACTACTCTGATGAATTCATAAAAAAAATTCATGAACATAAATTCTTGCTGCTGAACTTGTAGTTTGTGCCCCAGTAATAGTGCCCACTGCAAATCTGCCTCTGGCCTTCGTGCTAAGAATACCAGATGTGGTTAGATTCATGTGTGAAAGGGTTTACTTCACCAGCAGGGACTCAGGCAGCAGACCGAACTGAATTATTTTCTATATCTTTGTAATGTAATGGTGAGTCCTGCGAGCTGCAGGGTCTAGTCTGAAAGGACCCAATTAGCACCCACTGCAATTTGCCAAAATTCAGCCTAACTTTAATGAGTCTGGAAAACTTTACTTTTAAAAGCGTGGCTTTTGTGGCTAATGCTCATGCCTGTGCAAACACTGGCTTTGGAAATGTAAATACTAACTGGATACCAGGCTGTTAGGAAAGTCGTGGTTCTCAATTACAGTTCATTTTGTGCCGAAGGTAAAATAAGCTTGAAAGACCCTCTTTTTTTCAATGTTTGTTCACTCAATGGACACATAAAACTCATGTTTGCCTGCATGGTCTATTTACTTTTTAGGTCACATTTGACACATGTATATGTTATTTAGATTGTGTAAGTATTCAACTTGTTCCTGGTTTCAGGAAATTCCTTGTTAGACCTTTGTTGTTGCAATTCAATTAATGGTCAAATAATAATGTATTTGTCCCAGCAAATGTATCCTTATTATGACAATGAGAGATCTAGAGAAATGACTTTTTTTTTAAATGAAAAAAAAAAATCCAAGTATTTCAAATGCCTAAACCAGTTCTCACACCTTAACATTTCAGGCCCCCGGATTGCTAAGATTCTTCCCACAGTGGCAGGAAAGATCTGTCTTTTACAAGTATTTGCAGAAAGCAAGTCAATATTATTGAAACCCATACTTAAACACAATGATTTCTCAGGTTAAAAATGAACAGAGCATTTCCAAGATATTAATGTTGCACTATGTATATGTAAAATCTATAGGTGTTCTTGATGAATAACAATGCAATCTGACAGCGAAGAATCAACACAGAAAAATTAGGTCACAGCAGCTTGCTTGCTCTTTACACTGTCATGCTTGATTGGTTATTCTCATCACCCTTTGTTTAAAATCATTTCAGAATTAATTGGCGTTCATTAACGCAAGTCTTTGTAGCAGAATTGCAGAAACAGTCATTAATGTAGCTAATAAACATAAAAAAGAAAAAAGGATCCTATTACCAGGTCCCTACAGGCTGTTAACTAACATTTTGAATAAGAATACATAAACATAAATTAAACATTTTTACAAACTGCTAAGAATGTGGGAATTTAGCATGGTGGTCTGTAGCAAGGCTTTGAACAAATTTGTTAGAGTATGTCATTTTTTTTAAAAAAAACATTTTTACTATAAAGATGAAGTCTCTGATTACATTAGAGGTTTCTGCTGTAGCCTTGGAGAGCTCTGTAAGAATGTGCTAGTATGGTAGATCTAACCTCTATTCCTGATCTTTCCATTTGCAGTTGCATTCAGTGAGGGTTTTATCTGAGGAACTTGTAGCGCTTTGAGCCATATTGAAGGGCGCCAAGAATAAAATGTCTAAGTTTGGGGTATGAGCAGGACAGGTACTTCCTTGACTACTGTAGGCAGTGGCATAACTAGGGTGACCAGAGGGCCCCAACCTGGCAGGGAGAAGGGGGCTAGAAAAGAATCAGCTTTTGCTGCCACCACACAACTGTGACAGCAGTGGCAAACAGAAGTTGACTCTGCCCCCATACGTGGCAGGTGCCCCAAGTGCCCAGCCGCATTGTTATATCTCTGACCATGGGGGAAAAAGTCTTGTCTTTTCTTTGTAGGCATAAAGGCTGGTCATTTCCTTTACCTGGAGGCTGTACCATGTATGTTCCATGTTCATAGAATCGTAGAAGTCGGGTCGGAAGGGACCTTGTAGGTCTTCAAGTCTGATCCCCTGCCTGGGCAGGAGAAAAACTGGGCTCAAATGACTCCAGCCAGGTAGGCATCAAGCCTCCTCTTAAAGACACCCAGGGTAGGAGCCAGCACCACTTCACTTGGAAGTTGGTTCCAGATCATAGCCGCCCGGACTGTGAAGTAGTTCTTACAGATGTCTAATCTAAACCTACCCTCCAACAGCTTGTGGCTGTTATTCCTTGTTATGCCAGGGGGCGCTAGGGGAAACAAGGTGTCTCCCAAACCCTTCTGGTCCCCCCTAATGAGTTTATAGACTGTCACCAGG
>NW_017728924.1:5778960-5782637 GCF_001723895.1 Crocodylus porosus | reverse complement strand
TCAGGTTGGTCTGACATGACCTGCCCCTAATGAAACTGTGCTGGTTGCCCTTGAGCATCATCCCTGAAGCCAGCGCATCACAGATGTGCTCCTGGATGATCTTCTCAAGAGTTTCCCTAGGATTGAGGTAAGATTGACGGGCCTATAGTTGCCCAGGTCCTCCCTCCTCCTTTTTTTAAAGATGGGGACCATGTTAGCTATCTTCCAATCATCTGGCACCTGGCCCGAGCACCACGAGTGCTCGTAAAGCCATGCCAAGGGCCCTGCAATAACCCCTGCTAGCTCCCTCAACACCCTGGGGTGGAGAGCATCTGGACCTGCTGATTTGAACACGTCCAGCCCTCCAGAAGCTCTCTAACCTGGTCTTCCCCAGCCTGAGGTCTGGAGGTGTTCCCCTTGGGTCTGTCTTGCATCACGGTGGGGAAGTCCCGGTCCCTCCACAAGAAAATGGAGGTGAAGAATTGGTTAAAGAGGTCTGCTTTCTATCTTGCAGGGGCCCCACATTTCCCGGTGCTTTCTTCATCCTCCCTATATATTTGAAAAAGGAATTTTTATTCTTTGAACTTGGACGCTAGTCCTAGCTCTATGTCCGCCTTAGCTTTCCTGAAAGCCCCCCTACAGGCCTGAGCAGAGGAGGTGTACTCCTCTTTGGTGATAGCACCCCCCTTCCAGCGGGTGTATGCCGCCTTTTTGGCAAACAGGCATTCCCGGACTCCCTTGGTGAGCCAGGGGGCTTTCGGGCACTCTTGCCCCCCTTGCTTCTTGTTGGGATGGTCACTCCTTGGGCCCTGAGTATCGTCTCCTTAAGGAACGACCACTCATCTTGGGCACTGAGTTCCTGTGCTCTCAAGAACCCCAGCACCCCTCCCACTAATCTCAACTCGATGAAGTTGGCCCCCTTAAAGTCTAGGGCTACCGCCTTGCTGCAGGCCCTTCACACCCTGCGCTGGATGGTGAATTCCAGCAAGCGATGATTGCTATCACCCAGGTGGTCAAGGACCTGGAGGCCCCTGACCAGGTTGTCGCCTGTGGCCAGGACCAGGTCCAACAGGGCATTTCCTCTGGTGGGACTGTGAACTTCCTGAAATAAGTGGAGGTCCTGTATCTCAGCCAGGAACCTCCTGGAACGGTCCAACCTGGCTGACTGTTCCTCCCAGCAGATGTCCGGGTAATTTAAATCACCCATGACAACTACATCCCTTGCCTTAAGTGCCTCTGCAAGCTGACCCAAAAATTCCCAGTCCAGCTCCTCCCCTTGGCTAGGGAGTCTGTAGTAGACCCCCACCGTTAAATCCCTATCCCCATGGCCCCCTTGTATCTTGACCCAGAGCACTTCAGCTTGTCCCTCTGACCCCATTTTGCTGGCAGAGGATGTGTAGTGCTCCTTGACATAGAGCACCACACCCCCACGTTTTCTTCCTTCTCTATCCCGCCTGTAAAGCCGATCGCCCCTAATGCTAACTGCCCAGTCGTGGGATGAATCCCACCACATTTCTGTAAGCCCTATTATGTCTGGGTTTGAACTGGCTATTCTGAGGGCTAGTTCCTTCTGTTTGTTCCCCATACTACGAGCATTGGTGTATAGGTATTTAAGGCCTTGCCTAGCTGCGTGTGCCACCCACCGATTTGGGAGACTGTCCAGACCCCTGTTTCTTACCTGGGCACTCCTTGCATTTGTCACCTGTCTTGCTCGGGTTTGACTGAGTTCATTAAGGCAGCACTTTGTTTAGACAATGTTTGCAGTTCCCTGGAACAGTTTTCTCGGTTTTCTTGGGCACTGCTCTATGTATTCTTGAAATACACAGGAATTGGTTCATCCTTCAGGTATCTTCCCAGTTCTGAGATTCATATCCTTTTACAAATGACTGATTGGAATTATAACACAGCTGCAAAACTCACCTCTTCTCCATGCAAACACCGGGGATGGAGGGTTTGTGAGTACATATGGGGCTACACCAAGCTCTTGGGTCAGGGGCAAAATCTTTTATTAAAACAACTACCTACATATAGGGCCCAACATTTTGGGGCTGAACATAGCTGGCAGCGAATGGGTGGGCAATGGAGGAGAGGGCATCTTCATTAGATTCCCTTGTGCTCCTGTGCTGGGACCAGTCACAGTCCCTTCAGGGAATTCAAGCACCGCTCCTTGCTCCTAATTCCTTGCGTTATTGTTATGCAAAGTAGGCCTTTACCCCACACCTCCGCATGAAAGGGCAGCCTTTTCAATAGTGATCAATGTAATGCTGAATTGGACATGCTATGGGAACTCCCAAAAGAAATTCTAGTTGCTACAGTGAAAAATGATATATAGGGGTCCCCAACTATTCCTGGGATCACTAAAACCCCTGGGGGTGCCCCTATGATTCCTGGGATCACCAAACCCTTCAACCTTTGAGATGATTTTGGAGCCTCAGTTTGACAAAAAGAAGGGGACTCTCGCCTTGGGAATTTTCCTCCGAAGTGCTTTGGTTCAGCCAGATTTTCAAAATCCAGCCTCCCTTTATGCACCTGCCAGTCAGTCACTGGCATAAACGGTTTTTGGCATAAGCTTGCAGGATGTCTGAGTACCCAGTTTGACAGCTTTGCCTAACCGCCAGACAAAGAAACCTTAGGAATAAGTGAAAGCATGTGCCAAATGATACCTCCAGTTGTTCCATCCTGAAATTCTGTGGATGCAGGAATGGAGCCCTGGTGAGAGAGAGTCCGAAATGGTGCCCTTTCTATTTAATTTTACTTATGTCTTTAGTACTTCAGAAGGGGAATTTATGGATGTTCTCTCCAATGTATTTACTTGGTTTATTTCTAGGGAACTATAGTTTCTCAACACCCTCGCCTTATGCACTTTTAACTTCAGATAAATGCACAGTCCCCATACAAATGCAATTTTGGCATACACTGGTAGTTAGAAAACATTTCAAATAAAAAGAAGATAAATGTGCTGCTTTGTGTGTTTGATTCTCAGCGCAGAATGTGTTTCTACTTTGACATGCACACAAACATGCGCACAGACCACTGATCCCCACAAGTTACTTTTTATAGTATGTGATTCAAACAATTCACTGTAAATAAGAAAGACTGGTAAAGAGACAAAGAAATATGTCTAGCTCTAACAATTAAAATATAATAACAGAAAGGCTAAAAATTGTTTTAGTTTAACTTTTGTTTATTGACTAGAACATATAAATGGCTTTAGGCACTGCTAAACAATAAAAAAAGTGTCCCACTATTGGGTCTTTTATCCATTTTAATTTATTTTTGATGCTGCATGCAGTTTCTGAATATCTTTTGTGGGTTGTAATAAAATAGCCGCAGTGCAATTTTGCATGTATGTCAAGCGGTGCGTGACCTGATATGCAAATTTAATACCAAGGTGCCAAAACTGAATTCATAATGTTTCACATCTACAGAGCTGTTTAAGGCAGTTTAGAAATCAATGAATATGTAATATGAAGGTGATAAGACCTAAATAAAAACCCTATTTATCTACTATGAAAAGTATTTATACACAGAATATTTAGCACAAGCAGAAAATGGACAGAGTTTCCAATTATATGGTTTGCATAAACAAATGTTAAACCGTGTGCTCAGAATAGATAATAACATAACTAGTCCTTTGCATTATACTTTAAACTTCAGAAATGTTTACAGATGTGTCCATCTTAGTGTGTATATAAATA
>NW_017728924.1:5614095-5778860 GCF_001723895.1 Crocodylus porosus | reverse complement strand
CTGAAACCCTAAGCTAAAGCAGCTTTTGAAGAAAACCGCTTTGAGGTCTCTTATTTATTTTTAATTTACAGTATATGGGGTGCTTCATTATAGGTTTCTGTTACAGGTTTTCAGGTTATTACAGATCAGTGAAATAAGATACACTTTTATGAAGTCTTGTAGTTTATGGTGAAATAAAGGACATAAATTTAACTGGTAATAAATAAGAATCAAATGGTTTCCATCTGCTTACTTTTAAAAGTAAAGAAGATCTAATTTTTGAAGTGCTTGCACTTTGAGATCTCTTTCCAATTTGATGAGCTGGGTATTTCTATTGGCTTGCTGAAAAGTTAACCTAATAAAAGTCTCAGGAGTTGACCAAATTTTACTGTTTTAGCCGATTGGCCTTTCACTCCATGTACTCTGAATAGAGATGGACTTGGAATCTAGGCCTTGATTGATGGTAATCAATCCGTGCTATATCACAGTGAAAATATACACCATGTCCCATGAGAGAGAGTGAGAGAATATGTGTGTTTGTGCAGGCTGCATTGGTTTATAGCACCCCTGCCAGTCAGCACAGAGAGACATTTATATCCCTTGGCTTAGAATAAGCTGCTGCAATAATGACTAACAGTGTATAGAGCAATCAAGAAAAATGTAGGGGTGCTGTAGGATTTGAAAAACATCCATCATGCCATCTGTGTGCCACTGGTACTTGGAAGAGATCGGCATTCACCTAGCTAGAGGCCAAAGCTCCATCATGACAAGAGTCAGAACACAAGACTGACAGGTGAAATAATGATTCTAAATAGATGCCGATTGACCTTTGCACTTGTTCACTGGTTAAGAAACTGTTGAGAACTCAGCCATTGGAAGTGTGTTCTAGTTACCTATAAATTGACCTAAATCTGACCCTGGGATAGTTGTCCACTGTTGAAAACTGCTTGGCCTGTTGACTTAGGCTAGGGACAGAAATTACACATATATTGGTATAAGTGATCGGAAACTGGTTCAAATCTGTAACACAACAGAAGTTCAGTGCACATAAACAGCTTTCAAAATGGCTGAAACCAGTTTAAGATAAACCTGAGAGGATGTAATATCAGACTGAACTAATTTAGGATAAATAGGTTTATTGAACTCACAGTCCCCCCACCATCCCAAGATGCTTTGCACCTCCCCACAATGCTCCACCCACAAGGTGAGTGGGCTAGCCTGGGCCCAAACTGTCTGCTCCAGCTGGGCAGGGAGGCATGCTCTACTGCCCCCCTGCATCTGGCCTGGGCCCTTGCAGGCATGTGGCTGGATTTCTGGAATCAAAAGTGAATGTCTTTTCACTTGCTAATCAGTTCAATCTGTGCAGCTTAGACTAACCTGCAAAGACTGAATCTATTCGGCCTTGGGCTTTTTGAGTCTGTACTTAGCCTTAACATCTTGAACCCCGTGAACGACTTCAGGTGTGAATGAGCTTTTAATACCATGTCTCTCTGGTCAGATGTAGAACAGCCTGCTTGGGAGGTGGACGTTAATGCCCTTGCTGCCCAAGGCTGTCTACCACCTCTGAAATTACTACCTCCCTCGGAGAAATGAATAATGAGTCATTTTTGCTTGTGCATGAGGGACTGCCTGCATTGCTTCTGCAGGTGCTAGACCTGTTCATTTTTATAAAGTTTTCTTTGGCCAGTGCCATTATTTATTACGAGAGATTGAATGCAAAATAGTAGTCAGGCTTAAAGTGAGTCGTGCATTTATTGGGCCTAGAATGCATGAGCAGAATCAAAGTTTGCAAAATACAGGTTGAATATCTCCCAAGTGAGAGGACTATTCCAGGAAATTTCTTTGAAGGAAGCCTTGTGGAATTTCCCTTTCCTACAGGTTTCCTAGTAAGGGGGTTTTCTTTGAAAGAGGTAAGTGTTGAGAGGTTCCCCTCATAGAGTTTTTTCTGGCACCATTCCCCATAGTTAGGAGATGCTTGCAGTGAAGGTACCCTTTCAAATGAAGATTTGATCCTACCTGCAGGGACACTTGCTGTTCCACTGGTCTCTTTCTGCTCTAGCACAGTTTAAGGAGTTATGCCACTTTTGACTTGGTCTTTTTAGAGTTGTTGAGTATCAGCTGTGGTGGAGACATAGAAGGTAATAATTAGAACTAGTTAAATATTTGTTGTTGGCAAATATCCTTTACTCAAAATTCAAGCAAAGCATTTTTACATAATCAGTGTTTTGGGGGTTTTAAAAATATATATTTAACTTGCATGGGCTTTTTTTGGCACGTTCATTACTGATTTTATTATTATTATTGAAAACAAAATGTGCACATGCAAAACAATTTCATTTTTCAGAAAATGCTGGGGGGGTTTCTTCCAGTTTGGACGTTTATTTCTTTTTTAATCCTGAAGGACAGACATTCTGGTTTGTGACCAGGGCTGGTGATTACACAGCATGGAGCTGAAAAACTTGAAGCCTAGTATTTTCACGTGGAAATCAATGTGCAGAGCTCAAGACAGTACTACAGTGAGATTTTTCTTTGCTGAATTTCCTGCCACCCCAGAGTTCACTTTATTTTGCCCCGGTGGTGCTGGTGCTTAAGGATCGGGGGGATGCTCAGCTTTTCCCGGGAAACTTCAAAGGTCTGTACGCTCAGGGCTCCCTCCATAAGTTGGACCCCTTACTTAATGCCATCTGATATCTGGAGCAAAGTTTCTGCCATCCTACATGTTTGTTCTTTGAGGGCAGAGCAAAACGGTTTAGCTTCCAATGCAGGTGAAATCTTCCTCCGTTGCTACTCCCTGCCCCCGCAGACAAGGGGAGGGGGAAGAGTGGTGCATTTAACCAAGCAAGTCATGTGTCTTTATGCAAACCCCCAAGCAGCTGCACTGTGTGTGGCTTCAGGTTTCACAATGAGTTTTATCCAGCTCTTGTTGGTCCTGCAGTTACTCAGCACCTTGTCAAGACCTCTATACAGCTTGTTTCTACCCTTAAAAACTACTAGAAGCATCTCTCTGTACTTTTTTTTCTTATCCTAAAAAGCGATCTTTCTTCATATTAGCATTAACTTGAATGACAAAGCGGCCCAAGCGGGGAAATCTACCCTCAAAAAACCTATTTTAAGTGTAATTTATGCAGCGGTTCTGAATTTTGTCTGTTTGTTCAATTATTCAGCTAATGTCCAGTCCAGGCTCAGAATAAAAAAGGACCAATGCATCTCTTTGGAAGGTATTCCTAAAAGTGGAAATTATTCATGTTGTGCTTCCCCTTGTATTTATTTTAGGGGCAATTTTGCTCCTTTACAGAATGTTTATTTGTGATAACTGTATTAATGTGAAATGCTGAGAGTATTTAAAACCTAATTTCCTTGGCAGCTTAAACATCTTTATTTGTGATTCTTGTCCCTCTTTTAATCTGTGTCTAACTGTGAAATCTGCCATTTTCGCCATGACCAACCCATGAAATGTGTCATCTCCGTCTTTGTGATTTGCATGGGGTCTTATTTATGATTAGCAAACCACGTTCACAAGTGTGTGTTTGTTCAGTCGCCGCTGGAACACAGACGCATTGTGATTTGATTCCTTTGGCCCAGTGTAAGGTAGAGTAATTAGTGTGCACAGAGTTGTGATATTATCTTGACGCGTGCATATTCTAGGTTTCACTTTATTTTAAGTGTGTGGCGAGACTGGATTCATTTGCTCTTCCGGGAAAAGTGCTTATCATAATGGTTTCATGTAGTGTCCATGTGGCTGTCACATGTACCTTTTTATATACATCCTTCTGTAATCCTGCTTCCATTCTGCGTTAATTTAGCATTAGTTAATGGACTCCACATAAAGGTTGCTCATTTTTTATCTTAATTCCCCAACTATCGCTGAGTTTCAAACTGTTAAGTTGTAGATGAGAACATTAATGTTACTAGCAGCACTTTTGAAAAATTAGCAGAATGATGTTGCTCTTCAGTGTATTGATTCCATTTACTACTATACAAACTACCATGCAAAACAGTAAGGGAGTGGGGACAGCTAGCTATGAAAATGAAATATGCTGTTGAAAGAGCAGATGCATCTGATTGCATGCAGTAGTTGGAGGTCATTGCTTTATGCTATTGCAGCGGGGGGAAGTAGTGTAGAGGCCCCAGGGATGGGCGTGATGCAAAAACCTGATAAACAAGGAAAGCAGTTTGGTCCTTGAAGTGCCCAATCTTGTAAATCCACTCAACATGTGGGATGAAATCCCAGCTCCATTGAAGTCATTGGGAGCATTGTAGTGTACTTCAATGAAGCCTGGATTTTGCCTGGAAGTTAACAAGACCCTAACGTGATTGAGGGCCTGATTGAAACCCGTTTCACTGGAAAGTTTCCATTAACTTCACTGAACTCAGGCCTTGTTTGACTCCTCCAGCAATCAGAGATATCAGGGATCTGGTATGACAGCCAGTCCAAAGAAAAGTGACTATATTAGCTCCAGTTGTTTATTATCCTGTATTTATTACCCAGGCAAAGTGGCCTTAGCCAATAAGACTGGTGATGAATTTTCATAGGGTGTTTTAAAGAAAAGTGGCTTCATGTCAAATTTATGCGGGAAAGGTCAACATTAGTTTACATCAAAGGCTTGGGTTGTTGAGAAACAATAACATAAGGTCATAATTTCAGCTGCTTTGAAGAGCGGCAATGAACTGTTTGCTAGAGATTCGATCTTGGGTAAACAGGCCCCTCTAGGCTCACTTGGAAAAGCTTGCAAACCTGCTGAAGCTCTTTGCCCATTAGGTTCAGGATGAAAAGCAAGCCTGAAAGCTGCCAATGTTTATGTACTACATTTGATTCCCTTTTTCATCCAGGAGTAAAACCAGTCAAGGAGAGAGAAAACCTTGTGAGAGCAGGGGGAAAAATAGCAGACGAGAAACTGGCCTGACTTTTAGACCCCAGCGTAACCTATCCTTGCAACTGTCTGCTCAGCTGAAAACTACAATATTTCACGTTCTTTAAAGTAGTCTCCAGACTTCGGGATGGAATCGCTTGTCCCATGCAACCCTTTGCATTGCCCCTGGAGTTAGCTCTAGTTTAACATCTGGATATTCTCCAGCTGTTGGTAAGTCCTGTGGTGGCACATGGAAGGCATAATCGATGGCTATGGCCATGTCCCCTCCCAGCCACAGAGTGACGGAGCTGGGAGGAGGCCTGGTACTGTGCTTTGTCTGTTCTCAGCCTTGGGGCTTGTTATCAACTGGTATAGTAGAGGGCAGCCTCTAGACTCCTGCTTGTGACCTTTCTCCCGGAGGGAAAGGCTTGCAGTGTACTTTGCTTCAACTTATTTCTCCTTTAATTCCATTGCACCCAGTTAGGCTAAACACCATAGAGATTACACAACTGAAGCATGCTGCCTCCCGTTAGTGGCATAAAGAAACTCTCTTCTCTTCCAGAATCAGTGAAATGGTCAAGCTCCATCTCCTTATCCTAATATCTAACAAGTCCTCTCCGTCCAGGCTCCCTTAGAGCCCATGCCGATGGTAAAAGGAGCTTCTCTGTCACAAATATTGCACTTGTTCACGTGCCTTTCTGAATCCATGCCCCCTGTGCATTAAACTATTAGAGTAACATAACTTTCATGCTTTCACACACATGGAAGCTATAATGCCTCATTATAGGTATAGGAGTCCAGTGATTCACATGCAGGATGAGATTGCCTAATTTTGTACAATTTGGGGCAGTAGCATAGCTTTGAAAAATTGAGAAACGCCTTTTTGTTTGACTGAGCAGAGGTCCTTTCTTTAACTCTGAATGAACTTTATGTGCTTTGTTTTCTTGGGGTGAAATATGAGGCCTCAGGGACTTACCATAGTCTCGAGTCCTTTAGGATCAAGTGACAAGACCTTATATTGGGAATACCCTGCAGTTATCCAAATCCTGTGAGGACTGTTACTTGCAGCTCTGGTTTTTAGTGTAACGTTATTAGCGGTACTAATTTTTAGTTTCTTCACATATTTCTATTCATTGTCCCACAGTGATGTGCTAATTAGAGCAGCTGAATGCTACAAATGAGTCTGTGTTTGTGAGTTTGCAGGGACTAGAGCCTAATCATTTTCTCTAGCACCATAAAGATGTCATGAGATAGCATATAAAGTTATGCTTTGGGAAACAGAACAGGGGAGATAAAGATTCTGGGTGTTCTGACTTCGTGCCTCTACTCTATTTTATTTCAGACTGGACTCGCCACTATGTTAGATGCGTGATGAGCCCCTAATTTGTTGACTTGTACATTTTCCATGCCCAAGAGGTTGAAACGTATAAAAATTTGCTAAATGGTCTCCAAACTCTTAAGAGTTCCCCGACAAAAAAAATCCCACAATACAAATATCAGTGCTGTTATACGGAAAAGGCAATAAACTGAGTCTGCCGTAGTCTGCCAATGAACAGTGGCAATCTACAGTCCATGAACAGCAAATAGTTCCAAGAAATTAGCATGCTTCCTGCACACCACCTCATGGATGCCCAACTGTGGACTCCAGCAGCTATAAGAAGTAAGTCGTAGAGGCAAGGACATTTCAACTGATAAGGGAATTTGAGGAATTTGCTCCCTGAGACACCCAGGTTGCAGGGCTGTTGCTATAGAAGCCAACGCCTTTACTTGCTCTGACAAGGGAATTTGGACCAGAGCAGAGCCCCAGGCATCCCTGTTGTGTGTTCTTGAAGGTCACCCCAGGAATTATATTCTACCCTAGGCCTATCTATTTGAGAGATGTGTCATGCAATATTAAATATACAGGTGAAATCCTCTAGAAACTCACGCTAAAACCCTCCCAATACGCTTCTGAAGACTGTATTGATGGAACTCCATAGTGGGAATCCAGTAGCATGGGTTTGTTGGGGGGTTTTTGGGGGGTTTTTTTAAGATGGAGGTCAGTATGTTCTGGAACAGGAGAGGAATTCCTATTCCGTGTGGCTTTGGGGGCTTCAAGTAGTCTGAGATGTGGCTTTCACCCCCGCTTTGCAAAGGGATACATATTGGCATAATCAAGTCAAGTCGAGTCAGTCCCAAGGCTGCTGCGACCACCGGGGCACCTTAGACGCTGTGCATCAATGGTGATTCTTCTGGCAAAGTGACCTGGTGGGGCACATCTCCTCTCCAGGTATGGATGTCCATTGGTTCACAGGGAACTCATCCACACTTTGACAGTCTTGTTTTTAGTCCTGCTGGGTGTCCTCACACCCTCCTCACCCAGGCTAGCCCAGGTGAGGGCACTGGTTTAGTTGCTGACAATCTGCGCATGGACCAGGTTGTGCTGGTTTACATGCTACCAAATAGTAGACCAAGAGAGGTCTGGTCCGACAGGCATTAGCATACTGGATCCACCAAATTAATCAGTGCAAGGAAAACCCAATACTACACTAGATAGTGAGACTACAAAGGAGAGAATTTTCTTTTTAAAAATGTTTTTAGTAAATATACCACTCCTTTCTTCGGTCTCTTTTCCCTTTGGCAGCAGAGGAAAAATGATCAAAGCTCCAAAACAGTAACACTTTTTCTTCAATGCTGGCAAACGCCATTTTTGAACTGGATTCCTTAGGCCTGCGAGATAATTCTGTGATATGTTCCTGTCTGGACCAGTGAGATGTAAGATTTGTGCAGTCTCCAGCTAGATTTAATTTCTCAAGCTAGATGCACAGTACAATTTACACATGGATAAATAAGGTAGGAGGCTTGGAAGATTGTGCAGAGTCACTTTGGGTATTTTTGGCCCTGTGAAGAAAGTCAACTGCTCTGCTGCTTTATGTGCACATTTTTCTCGGCAACTTGTAAACCCAGCAAGTTAATGAAAACAACTTGCATCATCTGTCCCGAAGGCTGTGGGGTTTTGTGATAACGAGGGGCCTGATGCTGTAAACCTTTGAACTCCTTTTGAATTCAGCAGGGCTGCCTGCAGGAGTGAGGCTTGTTCACAATAAGTAAGGGTTTCCAGAATCAATCTTTAAGTCGCTCTGACTTAAAACTAATGGCATTGCCTGGCTCACAGCTCTTCCTTCCAGTGGCACTTTAAAGTATATTTATGAATTTACGGTAATGAAGGGACAGCTTCTGTCATCTCCTGGAGAGAAAGATGCAGCTTAACACAAAGGGCGGCAGAATCTGGCCTCCAAAATGACTAGCGCTAATGTCTTGTTAATTGGAGGTATGTGTGTCTAACATAATGGGACATGACAGCTTATCTACATAGTAATTTGAGTTCAGAATTTTTTAACAGAGATTTGATCTAGTGACTAAAAAAAACCATGCAGGCTGGCTTCAGAGCCTTTCAGTTCGGTATGGTAGGAGGTTTGCTTTAATTAAACGCACTTCGTCCATGCTTGAATGTCATAGCTGACCAACAGCAGGTACCAAAAGAAAAATGTTTTCAGGTCCACTTAAGGACGGAGCAAAGTCATTGTGCCAGGGAGGGGAGGTACAGATCTCAAATGTTCTTCTCAAAGTTAGTAGCAAAATTCTTGTTCGCTGTCAGGGGTACAGTGACCTGCCCTCCCCACCCGCTCCTCTTTGTGTATTCCTAAATTCTGGTTAAAATTGTCCCAGATTTGCTCTTTAACAGTTCTTCAGTAGATCCATGATGATGTATGCCAGAGCATGTCAAAATAATTGCGTGGGGGACTATTCTGGGTTAAGGAGAATCATATTTAATGTTACTAATTTTCACATTATTTCACCCATAAAAATCTTTCTAGCAGCAAAAGTTTTATTGCACTGTATTTCAGAGTCTCTAATTTATTCATGGGATAAATGTTTCATATAATGAATTTTCTAGCAAATGTATTCTGAAGCTCATGTATAAGCAGGACCACTGTAAAACTGTGCAGTTTTGTTAAAAGAGATGGATTTCCCTTCATTCCCACTGAAAACTTTGGAGGGCAAACCCTGCAGCTTTCTGCTCTTGCAGATGATGTTTCTTTTTTTTATTAAGGGATTGCAGATCTTTAGTGGTTTTATAGAAGATGCAAGTTAGATTTTGAGTTATGTCATATGCCCAGTCCTTCCTGTTCACGAGATGTTGTAAAGTCTTATATTTTTCTGAATGGTGACATTAAGTCTAATGTTAGGGTCTGCACTTTTCCTTCTGAAGCATTTTTTATTCCCAGGTGTCACTTTTTGTCCCTCTGGATGGCCAGTTTTCATTGGATGGATCACAACAGCACAGTTTGCATTTAGGCACCGTATGGTGATGATCAGGGAGTTCTAAAAATTAATTCCTATTTTTTTTCCCTATGTATGGCACTTCACTTGTCTAGCAAACCAATGCCTTGAGGGTTCAGACTCAAAAAAAGGTATGAGGACACTGATCCTATTTCTCTGTCCTGATACTGCAGTGCCTCTTTGGTAGGAGATTACTTATGGTTTCTTAAAATCACAGGTATAGGAGGTAACCTAGTGGTGCAGAAGAGTACATGGGGCGTAAAAGCAGTTTGTGAACTGTGCAAAATCCGTTAGTGCCTTTGGATATTTGTTCTCTGGGTCTGCGGAGAGTTGTTTGGCCTTAGAGTACCCTCTGGCAAGTAATCCAGGGATGGAAACCCTTATTAATAATGTTCTAATAACAGAACAGGAGTCTCACCAGCCTCAAATGGAGACCATGAGCCACAGATTCCTTACCCCCAGTGACACCGTAGAGAAATCCTCCTTGCATGAGATTATGAGTATGATCAGCCGTGCAGAAGGTGCCTTGAACCCATCCCTGGTCACACTGGCGATGGGTTTGTAAATAAAACTGATCTCGAATAACAGCATTAAAATTATCACAGGTTCTCAAGCTGCGTAAGTTTGAGGGGCCAAAAAGTCGCTGTGGCTCGACTGAGTATTACTAGCTTAAAGCAATGCATATGTGCTTTACTGCCACACTGTGGGCACGTCTACATGTGCCTCTAAGGTGCCGTTATTACTGCACCATCAGTTAGTGCTCCCTTTAGGAAGGCAGAACAGCTGTTATTGCTCCGTGCCAGTGGCGCACAGTTATTTTTAGCCAGTACGCCGCTGTAGCGATGTGCTGTAGCGAGGGAGCGCGTCGTCGCTACAGCGATGTGGCTGCGGCATTGTGGTTGCTACATGCTATGTCGCTGCAGTGTGTCGCTATGATAACGTAGCGTCTTGTGTAGCTGCGCCTTGTATTAAAAAATGCACAATGGCCATCGTTAAAGTCATCATTGAAGAACGTTTATCCTGTCACAATGTCTGAAAGACCTCACATTTCTTACTGTAAGCATATAAAATACCGTAGCAACTCAATTCTTGGTAAATACTAACTATTTCTTGGTGAATGCAACAATAAAACATCTGGGACTAGATTGTAAACTGGGGTAAATGTACAGTAGTCCGTTGACATCGGTGGATATATGTGGGTTTATGCTTCCGGAGAGTCCAGACCTTGACGTTTCCTATCAGGAACAAAACTGCAGCATATTCGTCCATGTGAAAGAAGACAAAGGTATAAAAGTATCCAGAGTAAAAGGAACAAGTCATTCAATTAGTGCCTAGTCGAAGTGGATATTTGTAACCCAATGAGCCTAATCTCTCTCTGGCGTTTCTGTGGGGTTTCTTCATAGGTAAATGAGTGAATCTTACCCCATTTCAGGTTTCTGTTTTAATATCCTTTTTCAAACTATGGAAATCTTAGGATGCAAATCTTTGAATGGCCAGATGTGTAGAAGCAGGTATTAATCTGCTACAATCTAATTGATATATGCTGCCATCATTTTTGACCCAGGTAATAGCACAGCTAAAACAATTTCAAGTGGGTCGAAACATCCCTGGAGTACTTACTGCAGTGATATAAAAATCTTGAAGCAATGTGTCTTAAGTCCTGTAAATCATGTTAGACTTAATGAAACCTTCTGCAAGAACATTCCATATCTCTGATGCATTTAACTGCAGCGTGTTGACGTTTTGTATGTGTCTTCAAGAAATATGTAAACTTTTGATGAAGTGGAGTAGTCAAAGAAGGATGAAAAATATGGACTGCGGGTTGGTTTTTTTTAATAGTTCATTTTTGTATAAAGCCTGATGGTTATGAAAAAAAAAAGATTCCTACAAGTTTATAGACTCCATACCGCTGTTTTGAGTCTTTTTTTTTTTTTTTTTTTTTTGCCCGGAAGGACTTTTTTCTTTATGAAAAATCTGAGATGCATCCATTGCGTACGCTATATTTGTTTCAGCTGGTTTGATACACTTGAGTCAGACCAACTTCATCCTCATGTTGCTTCAGTACATAAAATTTATCTGGCTTATATTTACCAGTGAGCTATAAATGTTGTTCTTTGCAAGGGAAGTTACTAGATAATCCTAACAGAAAGATAACAGGTGAAACCACAGAACATGTGGGCATATATTCTTCCTTCCGTAAGCACACGTAAATCCTTTTGACATTAATTGGAGCTGCATGCACGTGGCAGAAATAGACTAGCCTCCACAATAAAAGTTATGCAATATTAGCAGGTTAAAATGCCACTTCACCCCTTTTGTAACCCTTCTCCCTCCCTCTTTCTGTCCGTACCGTCTCTTCTTTCCTCCCCAGCAACATATATAGGGCCAATCCCTCCTCTGCTGTCAGTCCTTAGCTGATCTTTTTATTTTTATTTTTTGCCTGATTACTGTCAGCAAATGGAGACAGTTTGCTTTGTTACTCCAGTGTCAATCTAGAGCAAAGGCATTTATTAATTTGCTCCAGATGTACCGCAAAGAAACAGAGGGAACTTTTTGTTCAGATTTACATTTGCACCTGAAAAATCAGCCTAAAACCCATTGGCTGTGTCCATATGAGTGCAGACTGTGCGGTGCATGGTGCTGCAGGCCCATCTGCGGCACCATGCACCACACGTGCAGGTGTTCCCCACGCTGCTACCTTGCGGCATGGGGGGTGGGAGGGGGGTTGAAATCCCAGGATCAAAAAACCCATGCTGAAAAAATTAGGATGGTGCATGTGGCAGCAGCACATGCGACCCAAACCTGGCACCTGGCTGGCCAGAGCGACACTGGCTGTCAGCCAGGCTTCCTGCCACAGCTGCAGCCCTGGAAGCCCCCGAGGACCCTGGGCAAGGCTGCTGGGGACAGCACAGTTGGTGGTGCCAGCCTCCCCTACCCCACCCAGGGTAACCTGCCATGCGCCAAGAGCACGCGTGGCACGGGCATTCCCCGGGGAAACAAACGTCCATGCTCATCTGGACCCACCCATAAAAGTCCGAATCTGCAGATGTGCGGGGTGACTCTGGGTGCCTCCATTTTGGGTGGGCTGTGGAAATCAAGACACTTGGCAAAAGGGCAGGTTGAATTTCTGAAGGCAGGTATTCACATATTTCTCGAGATGGAGACGCACACAATCACAAGTCATCGTAGAAAGTTTAGCATTTTCCTCCACGCGCAGCCTTAACCGAGCCAGGCCAGAGCCTGGAATTACTAACCCTGAATTTCTAAAAATGACAAGTCAGATTACAAAAAATAATAATAGAAAGATCTGCCTCCCCAGTGTTCAGGACATTTTTAAAAAATGCTAGAGGTTTGGTTCTTAATGCTTCGTTTTCTGTGCCTCGAAGGATCACATTTTCGTTCCATAATGACATGAGCTAGAAGTGCTTTTAATACCTGGGAGCATCATGTAATCAAATGACTCTCGGAGCTGTGGCTTCATGGTAACACCTGCTATCGCAAAACTGGGGAAAAGGCTGGCAAGTTGGCGGCACTTCTATCCCTAGCTGGGGAAAATCAATACGGATCTTTTGCAGTCAGTAGTACTACTTTGACTTCTGCCAGCTATGGGTGTCAGCCCCTTTAAAATAATTATTGTCACTATTTAAAAACATACGGGGCCTAATTCTGCTCTCCTCATTGGCAGGAAGGAAGTTGCACTTTACTTCATAAATAAGTCAATTGGTTTCTTCAAAACAGGTGGCAGAATCAGACTTTTTTTTTTTTTACATTTTTACTGTAATATGCACATCACAGGAAGTTGTTCAAATGTTAATATTTCCTGAGCTGTTGTGAATGGAGCTGGTATATACAGAGTGGGATGGCAAGGTGGGAAAGGGATGAAGAGACGGTTCTGTTTAATGCAGACAAAGATTTCAAATATAAGGCTTCCCAGTGCTATAAATCTTAAGCTTCATAAAAACAGATCTTCTGGCACCGAACTCCAGACTTGCAGTTGGTACTTCGCTGTCTCGCTGAATCGTGTCTTTTTAAACCCTCTGGAAACATTAAACCAATGGTCCACATAACTCTGACTTCTCGTCAAGGAAAACTTTCCTCCGGAGTTGTCTGTAGACTTCGAATGCTGCCCTGGCGCTCTGCCTTCTCCATCCGGGGAGGGTCAGAAACAAGAAGCAGAGACCGCTTCGTTAGGACCATGAGAAATCGCATTGGAGAGACCTACCAACCTTCTTGATAAGGGCTCTCAGAAATAACTGATAGCTCCTACCCATCAACACTTTCCGAAGCTGCTCCTGAACTCCTCCTTCATGTGGGCCACTTATCCATGCCATACTCGACATCATTCTTAATCAAGTCAGTGTTTGTTAATAGCACCTCAGGACGCTGATATTAAATCAGGGAGGATAGTGATGGAAAAGATCGAACTGGCTTTCTAATCCATCCACTTGCCAGTGAGGAATTTGCCTCTATAATATATCTGCTGGTGCTTTTCCTAGCTGCCCCTGTCGTCTTTCTGGTCTGTCTGAGGTCACCTGCTCAGTTGCTGACCCATTGTTGCTGTTTCCTTGGACCACTGTTACCCCACAGTAAATTATGTTAAACCATAGTCATTTACCCCAAGTGAAATATGGGCAAGTTACTGTGGTTTGGCCTCCCCTTGCTATAGGCTGGAGAGGACAGATAAAAGAGTTATAGTGGGTTCAGCTGAATTGCAATCAGTTTGCTCCTTTTAAAAAATGGTATAATGGTTTCATCTGTCCAGACCCTTAGACCCAGTTCTGAGCCATATAGTACTCGATATGCCAGCCACGTTTACCCAGCTGTCTTCTTGAGTTTGGGTACCTGCAGTTCTTCCAATCAGGAACATGTGACAGCAGTCAAACAGTAAATACAGTAACCCTACAGCCTTTTAAATAACGAAGTGCTGTTATTTTAACTGTAGGATCTAAGTCTTTTTAGATAAGGGCTGTCAGTCTTACCTAAAGACTTATTACCCTCTACTACCAACCAAGGCCTGTCTGGCATCTCCCGATATCTCCGTGAGTTCCCCCAAATAATTCCCTGTTGTCTCTTGAATGTTCTCTGAAGGTATGAAACCGTGACTTTCTGGAAACCTTCTCTATTCTGGGCTTTGGAGACCGATGGTCCCCTAACTATCCTCCTGTGTTTGCTGAAAGGCAGCTCATTCTTTGTGCCTTCTTGATTATTTTTTCCTTTGGGATGCTTATTAAACTCAACCAATACATTGATAGAGTAAGCATCCCAATACAAGAACCAGGTCTCAATACAAAATGCAGCAGGGCCAGTCCCTTCACACCCTTTCAGTACTCTCCAGTTTATGCACAGAAATATACACCTTGATGTCACGTGTCTGATGGGTGCTGAGGTCTTGTGGAAAATCCAGCTTCCCGTGTTAGCTCTTAGTGTGCGTGCTGCACACTTTAAAAAAGTCGGGTGTATATGGCAAGCATATCGGCCCAACATTATGAAGTGCTCTATCTGCTGCCATATATTCTGTGTATTGTTCCCTTTGTGGTAAAGGCGGCGATGGCAGGTGCATCCAGCGTTCTTGCTGACTATCCAAAGCTGCAAAGGAGCAGCCTCTGTGTTTGGCAGCTTCTGGTTCAGTGCAAAGAGAGGATGTGCTGAAGTAGCCAACCGGGTGTGGGAAATGTGTGGCTGACCCTAGCATAATCTGTATCTGACAGAAATGGGGTGGGAGGAGAGGGCTTTCTGAATGAGCTGGGGCACTGGAGGATCTTTGTTTCCACATGGGCCCCTATGCTGCTGATAGATAAGGTGGCACTCGACACTTGCTTGCTGTTGGGCAGCTGTATTTATTCATTAATAATGGGTATTTACAAAAGCTACCCAGCAAGCTACTCCAAGCACTCCTTTCTGCCCACCGTCACCTCTCTCTTGCCTGCATCTGAGCCAGATTGTCAGAGCGGGGCTCAAATAGCAAAGGCACCTTTCCGTATTTTGGAAAGGAAGCAGAATCTGCCTAATCGTCCTAATAGAGGGGGGAAATATATCTCCAGCACATTAGGGACAGAGATAATGTCTTTCTCAAAACATAGCAGCATAGCTTGCTCCTCCCTCACTTCAAAACCATGGCAGAATATAATCACAGACTGAAACAGTAATCCTTCCTCAAATCCATGCCAAAGGAAGTCTCTCACACTCAAGCGCTGTAAACACTAGCCCTCTTATCCCAGCCCTCTCTCTACCCCTCCTTCGCAATCTCTGTCCTCTTCTCTGCTTACGGTATCCATCTTTATCTCGTCTCTTCCTCTACTCCCACTCCATGGTATTATTCATCTGGCCACTATCACATTACACTCAATAAATGAACAAGATCTAATGCAAAAAAAAAAAAAACCAACAAAAAAACAAAAAAGAACAGAAAAACCTGCCTTCATTCATGTACGTTTACCTCTTTTTCTTATTTTGTCAGAATCTTTATGTTGTAGCAAAGACTTGTTCCTGTTCTGTGTTTGTTGAAATACTTTTAAGAAAGATTTTTAAATATATAATTAGGATATAATATTATTTTTGTGTTTGAGGGTGTTCTGTAAGTGTTGTCTGTTCTGGCCAACCCTCACCCCTCCACCCGCTGAAAACTAATATTTACAGAAGGAAAACCAGGACTGAATGAAAAATAAAGTTTTATGGAAGAAACTAAGGTGAAGAAATGCTAAATATGATGCCCCCACTGTCAAATGAAGCCAGCATCAGACCTTGAAACAGAACCCGGCAGTCCTGGCCTCTGATAAGTAGGTACATTGTCTCCCCAAATGGAAAGAAATGTATGTGAGGGAGGAGTTAGTTAAAAACTGAGTCATATGGCTACCCTTCCAGTTTGCTGGCCCAAAGGTTATCAGATGAATACTGTTTTCCTTGCATGAATTTTGTGTTTGGCACACAGTTCAATATCCACCTATATGTCAGAACTAGCCAACTGCCCATCAGGAATAACGGGAGGCGGGTGGAGGTGGCACCCACCACCTCATGCTGCTGCCACCTCCCAGAAGCAGGGTTGGGGGGGAAGCTTGCCCCGCTGTCCCCCTCAGCCAGCACCCCATGGTGCTGTGCACCTCCAGGAAGCAGGACCAGGGTGGGCAGCGAGACCCCTGCTCCATCCTCTCTGTCCGCACCATCAAGGTGGTGGTGCTCCACCACACCGCTGCCACCTGTCTGGAATGCTCTTGGAGCACTCTGATTGGTTGTTTCAGTAACCAATCAGAGTGCTCCAAGAGCGTTACAGACAGACAGACGGACTAAGCCCTTTATTATATTAGAATCCTGACAAAGCTTCCCCCGGGACATTCCCTGGGCTCCAACATGGTGTAATCATGGGCATTAAGCACTGTCTCGTCTCCGGCTTTTTTGGCACATTGCTTGAGCACCAAGTTTATCCCCTTCCTAGAAAAAGGACCTTTCCTACTTCTCCAACATAGTAGGCATTTGGGTTAACAGGTCTTATTCCAGGGGAGTTTCCATGTGAACATCAGAACATACGAGCTTGGCACAGTGCCATGCTTTGACATAACTCGAGCACTGAAAGCAGACTAGCTATGTTAGCATGGCACGATGTCTGGGCTAATACACCCAGGCTAAGCAGGCTAATTCTGCTTCTGATACTCAAGCTAGCTTGGGAATCTTTGCAGGGACAGCATTGTGTCCCACAGAAATGCCCCAAGTGTAGTGATCTTCTTTGGGGCTGAGTACACACAGCCAAAAAGCCGGAGGCTGAATTGATTCAGTCTTTGCAGGTTAGTCTAAACTGCACAAATTAAACTGAAACAGAAGTAAACAGATATTTACCTCTGATTCAGGAAGTGCAGCCACATGCCTGCAGTATGTGGTGCCAGAAGCTGGGGGGCACAAGAGCATGGCTCTCTGGCTGTGTATTCGCTTCTTCCTGCTGCCCCGAGGTGTCTGGGATGCGCAGTCCAGAATTATAGCAGCAGGCCTCTGCAGGGTTGCTCATCACTTCCTCTTCCTGCTTCCAGGTGCCTCTGGGATTTGTAGTCCCTAGTTGCAGCCAGCAGTAAGTTTGAGCAGGGGAAGGGGTGTTTAACCCCCTTCCCTGGCCCCAGACTCCAGCTGGGGTTTGCCTAGAGGGGGCAGTTCCCCCCCCCCCCCAGACTGACATGCATCCCCAGCTGGCCTTGCCCCCCTCATCCCCTTGTCAGCCAGCCCTCACTGCTCCATCTAGAGAGCAGAGGGGCAGGGCCAGCCCTACTCTCTGGAGCAGACAGTACAGCCCAGCCCAGGGCTGCAAAGCATGCCGGGATGCTGAAGAACTGTGATTTGACTTGGATCAGGAAGGTATGTGGGACAGAAGTTTCATAAACCAGTTTGACCCAGATCAGTCACATCTGATACTACACTCAACCAGGTTTGTCTTAAACCAGTTTCAGCCATTTCAAAACTGGTCTATGTGCACTGAACTTCTGTTCTGTTGCAGGATTAAACCAGTTTCTGATCGATTAAACCAGTTTCTGTTCACTTAAACCGGTTTACGTGTAACTTCTGTCCCTAGCCTTGCCAGCTCTCTGTCGTCACCACTTGAGATCTTATCCCAAAATGGATGTAAAAAGACAGGAGAGCAAACAGCTGAGCACCACATTCAAAATGGAGTATGCAGTCTGACACAGGCACAGAGAATCCTATCTATCTAAAACAGTGACTAAGCTGCAAACAACCAGCCTCCCCAAGTGGTCAGACAGAACCTGTGTTGAATTAAATACATAGTTTGCTAGTAATGATTTCAGAGAGGGGCCTGTTTTATCAGAAATGCTTTGGCAAACAGGTATCTGCCACTCCTGATGCTTCCTTCTAAAAGAATATTTATTAATATGGGCCAGAATCAGGGCAGTGTTTTAAGCGAGGCTAATTTGTGCCCAAGCAAACGTGCGTCAGAGCAGGTCAGACTTCTAAGTCAAAATAGTCCGAATCTTTGCACAATTGTGAGTGATTAACTTCTGCAGGCCAAACATGTAGGAGGCTTAAAAACAACACGAAGTGCAGTTAGCATGAGGTCATTTACAGAAGGACGTTAAACTTTGCAACTGGTGCAGCTACCGCACAACTTTGCTGGAAAACCGAAAACAAATCACCCGAGCGCTGGCTATTTGTGTCTGAGAATAATAACCGTTCCATTTAGTTTTATAATGCAAACTGACAGCTGGAGGAGACTCGGTCCATTGCCGAGTCCCAAAATCAACAAGTTTGTCTCCTGACACACGCAGGGCTGGGAAAATGCTCATTTCAGACCAGTAAACAGCTATCGCTGTAAAATTCAGATCCTTCTGCTAAATCTGCCCCTCTGATAGCCTGCGTTCACTTTCCTTTCTTTTAATTCACTATCTCCTAAATTATAATCATTGAGAACACATTAGGAGTGAGATGGGGAATGGAAAAAGCTAAGTAGACAATCACCTTGTAAACATCTTGTGATGGTGCTGGCTATTAAACAGGAACGTTCAGTACCAACTGAGGCACAGGCAAGCTTATCCAAGCAAATCAATGCAAGTTAATCTTTCAGTGTCAGCTGGCTGAGTTTTGGACTAGTGATGAATGCCTTGACTGGAAAGATGAAATGCTGGAATGCCAGGCAGTGCTCTGACAGCTACAGATGGTGCCAATTACTGCCAGTAGAGCCTGTCCTGCTGTGAGCCCAAGATGTCTGATTTGTGGTCACAGAAAAATGAAAAAGAGGTTTCCCAGCTGGCCCTGTCACCTGTCCTATATTGCGCCTTAGCAAAAAATCGTATTCGTGTTTTAAAATCAGATTTCTTTGTATATTTATGCTAATGACACCGCTGTGCTAATTACTGGACAAATGCCTTGCAAAGATGTGGACTCTCTCAGAAATGAAAGCTTTCCTTTCTGCTGATTAAAGTAAACTGTACCCATTACACAAAAATGGGACTAAAATGCAACTGGGGGGGGGGTCGGCAATGTTAATGGCACGTGGAGACATTTTTGTGTTTTATTTCACTCTGTGAAGCGGAGGGGGATGTACAAACCGTGTGTCAGGACTGAATCCGGCCCGTGGTCTCCCATTCTGAACAATGCCGAGTTCAGATGTTAATATTAGTCTTTGTTTTTCTGTGTGTACTCTGGCCTTTCCTTGTTTGTTTTCCTGCCCTCTCTCCTTCCACCTTTACGGGAGCTATACAAATTGTCATTTATTGCACTTTCACATTATTTCCTGCCTCTGTGATATTTAAAAGGATTAGTCTAGACATCTGTGATCTGTAATTGGCTTTTTCCATGAAAGGGGATCAGCTGTAAGAACTTAAGCAACCCAGACTTATTTTACTTGTGATACTTGAAAGCCTTCTGGACACAGCACCTTTGGCACGGTGATTTAATGCCAGGTTTCTCCGCGTCCAAGCGTGGCTCCATCCAGCTTTTCACTAGTGCTGTCGTCATTGAATCCGCAGTTATTTTATTAATTGGCCCTACATTTATTTATTGAAGTATGTTTTGAACTAGCTGGTCTCAACTCTGATTTGCCACAGTAGTTACATGCTGGAAGTTGCACTCCATAGAAAGCTCATGACCTGAGAGACATTTCTAGCCTGATTTTATTTATATATTAAATTAACGATAGAATGGCAATTATCCTTATTGGAGCATGAAATAAAAATCTGCCTCTTTTTTTCTCTGCACTTGGAATTAGTTTTCCAGTATTGCCTAATTGTTCAGCCCAAGTAGGTTCTGGGGGCACTGTTTTCCATTTTATTAGCCCCAGCCTTTGCTAATGGGGCTATTTTGCCCTCATTTCAAACAAAAATGTTTAGCAAATGTTAGAATCCATTTAACAATAGTAGTAAATGAGTAGACAAATTGCACCATAAAAATAACTCTTAGAACAGCTGTGAGATGGAGCGGGCCAAAGTACCTCCAGGGATCTGGCTTGAATCGCAGTGGGCGCATCTACATGAGATGCTACGTGATGAGCTCCAGCGACGTTGCGTTGGCGGGCACGAACCGTGACACCGCCAGTAATGCGCAGAAGCACCGGGAACGACCCATGCAGTGCTGGGACTGTGCAGTCCCAGCGGCAAATGACTGCGCAATAACAACTGTGCAGTTGGGAGCACGGGTAGACGCACTCAGGCACAAGCAAAATGTGTTTGGTGGTTTCAGATAAGCAATTGGTTGCCAGAAGCCCACATAATAATTTTACATAATAATTTCTCTCTAAGTTGAGAGAATTGGCAATGTGAACTCCGAATTGGCCATGAATGCTAACGGATATCCTTTCAAGAGGATGAATTTCATACTGAGGCAGTAGTCAATGAAGATAAAAGGAGAACTAGGAAGAAGTCTGGCTTCCCAAACTTCTATGTTAGCATCTTTCGTCCAACGCTGAACAAGTGTAAGGCAGCAGAGATATCTGGGATTTTGCTGACATCTTTCTATATGTCCTTAGTTTTCTGACCAGTGGAATTACGCTCGTTTGTTAGGGTTGGTATTTTATGAGAATTGCTTTAATAATGTATATATGAAGAAAGATATAAACTCTAATATAAATTGGCAGAGCAACATGAAAAGCTGAAGCAGTAGGACCCACAGGTTCTTTTCCAGGTAGAGCTTTAAAACCTCAACCGTGGATGCTTCTAGCCATAGGGATTATAGATTTGATAACGTAAAATGAAATTGTCTCTTAAGTGCCTTCTTTATCAGTAAAGCAAAGGCAGCAAAGTAGAAAAATGCTGCACGTGAGGCTTAATCCTGCAGCTCCTCCATGCACACATTACTGGTTGGTGTCCTCTCTACTGTGGTATAGCAGCGGGATAGTGGTCAGGGTTTTAGGAATTGTTACACAACCGATTTTAGCAGCACGTGAGAGTTGTCTCACTATTTGAAAAAGCAATCAGCTCACAGCAGTTGTGATTGTGATCCATTCCCCCTCCCAACCCTAACCCTAACCCCTCCCCCCCCCAATCACATAACACATAAAGCCGAATATTTTGGCTTTGCTACCACGGGTCCCAACTTCTTGAACTGAAATATTTCTGTTGTCTTCTAAACCACTTTTCATTTCCTGACTGTTGAGAGAGGAAGGACAAACCGAGTGAAAGCCGCAGCAGTGGGCCCCCCGAGTGCAGCGTTTTTGGGGGCAGATACATTGCTTTATGTAACATTAAACCTGGGGAGATACTTAACCACTTTGCCTCAGTTCAGCATGTCTAATACTTGGCACAAATCAGTGTATTTGTGTTTCATTCAGCCTGGCTCACGGCCAGCATGGAGACTCTATTTTCATTTTTAAATTTCACTTGGCAGATCCTTAAAGTCACTGGAGAACTTTGCCTGGGTAATAAAAAGCAACTTTTTTTTATTGAAAACTAATTATTTTTTCAGCCTCATGTGCCAGCTGTTTAAAAATGTTGTGGTCACGTTAGCGCATACTTAAATGACAGCATTCCAGAAAAATGCAGATCCTATTGTGAAATGTTCCTAACAGCAGCTAATAAGCCACTTCTTTTCTGCCACCTCCAAACTTGTTAAAATACATGGATAGGTTTTCAGAAATAATTAGGTTTCTATGAACTTTAAATGCCCAAATACCGATATAAAACATCTGACAGGAAGGCTTAAGGCCTGAAGAGCCAGGTAAGTGCTCCACAGGATTTTCAAGTGTGCCTGCCTTACCTCTTTTGTCCTGAATAATGATTGATTTTTCAAGTGAGTCTCGGTGCCTAATTCCTAATCAATAGCTATAAGGGCCCAGGTGCTTTTGAAAGCCCCACTGTTCTTAGGGAGAACTCCTTTAGGCACCAGGATATGGGGGAAAATCTTGCCTGGCAAGACCGTTACGATCCTGGGTTGTGTTTTTTTGCATAGTCCAAGCTACAGAATTTCACCAGGTAACATAGACAGGGCCAGATTCCCCTGTCCATCAAAAGGGGAGAAAGGAGTCAAAACTTTAGAGTCCTGACAGTTGTCTTTTTAGGTGGGAAGAAGTTTGGGTTTGTGGGAAGAGACGGCAGTGCTCCCACCCCATAGAAATCAGGGAGCAGTCAGGGAAGGAATCCAGTCTGCCCCAAAGCAGGGCTCCTCAAGCTCCCAGGCCTCTCTAAAATCACAGGGCTCGTAGGAACGACCCTTCATTGTCTGAATCCCCTGATGCAGACTCTGTTGCAGTCAGTGTTTCACTGGATAGAGGTGGCACCCCTGCTCCTTAGGAGGTTTCCCCCAAAGTCCCTTGCAGGCTCTGATCTTTGCAGGGCCGCACGGCTCCTTCAAGTCGGAGTTAGCCATGTTTTAACTTGCAACGGCCTGGTTGAATTCCCGGGGTGCTGGTTAAGATGGCAGTCCTTGCATGTGTGCAACATGCAGCCCAAGGAACCCCTGACCTTGGCTGGAGCCTGCCTCAGGGAGGGGCTGTACTACCTCATTTAGTAGTTCTTCCTTAGGGCTGTGCACTAAGAGGGAAGCTGCTCCTTGTAAGATGGTCTAAAGCATATGCAAGAGTGTAGATAACATGTGTGCATGCAATACATATGACAAAACAGAGGAGGGGGGGGACGTGGAAATCCTAGTGGTTGAAGTTATGAGGAGGGGCTCCAGACCTCTTTTTTCTTTGCTGCCCCCTTAAGAACTCCAAGGGCTCATGGGATAACGGGAGTTGTAGTCCCTGTGTGCAGCTGCTGTTCCAGCTTGCTTTCATTCACACTTCCTGTGCGACCCGGCTTCCCCTCCAGAGGAAGGATGTCTTACAACACTTGAGACTTCATCAGTCTCAGTGCCAGTATTTGCACAGCACTTGGCCTGCCAGATGCTGCTTCAAATTAAGGATGGGTGTGAGCCAAAACCCGGGGTTCAAACACCTTCCAACTTTGGGAAAGTTTGTGTCCAAACTTTATGGCTCAGTTTTATCCCTGCTTCATTTCAGTCTTACCTAGTTACAGCTCTTTATGCCCTTGTGCAGTCAGAAGCTGCAAGGAGATGTAATGGGAACAGAGTGGGTGGATAGTCCATTGGAGAATGGTAAAACGTTGATTGGCTAGAGGTATGTTCACTTGCTTTGGTCAATTTATTGAATATATAAAAAAGATTATTCCAGGGGTAAAAACATATCCATAGGTTTTTCTGTTCTACTTTTGTTCATGTCTTCCATATAAAAGCGTGCCTATTACCTGCTATGCTTGATTTGTTCCCATAAGTAACATACATATAAGTACATTTTTAATATATCTATATAGGCACTAAAATAAAGTGCCACACGGTAACTTGTAAAATCATCTAAAGATATCGCCGGACATGTAATACCAAAGATGGCCACCTCTTCTTTATAACTTGCTTAATCACTCCCTTTTAGTACACTTGGACTGCATCTGAATTCAATTTTCTTCTCTAATTCTTTTCAAATAGATATAATATCCGTTTTACATATTTTCCTCATTTTAAGCATAAGCATTAGGGAATATATATATTCATGTATCAAATTTACTTGCCATATAATGTCATCCTAGTTTGTATTTAAATAGCAAGGGGTATAAGTAAAAACGATAGGTTCCTAAACAACACAAAGTAAATGCCAACTCTTTTTTGAGCATGTGAATTTCCAGTTGATTTCTGTCGGCATGGGACGGGTCAGAACAATGCACCTCAAAATGCGAGATTTTTTTTCAGAAAAAAAAAATTTGATAGCGGCTGACTTAATGTGCAGTCTGACATTTTCTCCCAGGAAAGAGAGTAGAAGCAGATGAGCCAGTTTAAGGTGAAAAAGGGAAGAAACAAGAAGTACATCCTAATGAGACATTTACAAATTGTTCTGCACAGAGAGTGCCACATTGTGCTAGCACTTTGTCACTGTAAATATTGCAGATGTTCCTAGGAGTTTGTCCTAAGGCATTATTAGAACAAAAGATACCAACATAAAGTAAAATCTCTTTCCAAAAGAAATAAGGTACAAGTAAGGACTTCAGGTTCCTCCCCACCCCCCATTAAAAAAAATAGTTGGTAGGATATAAAAATAATTGCTGTAGCAGGATGCTCCATGCGCACATCACTGGTATGCCCAAGGAGAGTTTGGCTTTCAGGCTGGCGAGGTTTGCCCACAACACTGCGGGGATGAAAAATGGAAGTGTGGCGGGGATGAACCCAGTGTTCGGTGCTAGCTGCAAACCTGGTGATGCGACTTTCCATTGCACGCCGCTGCCTTCAACAACAGGGGAGTGCCAGCAAGTCCATCCCGGGAGCCCCTCGGTCGCTCTCGCAAAGGGACGGGTTCTTTCTGATGAGTTGACTGACAGGCAGCTGGAGTGAGGTCGGCCCGGGAAAGGCACACATTCAATACACACTTCTCCCTGCACAGTGCTGATAGCTTGCACGCCCCTGAGGCAGGCTACTGTGGCTGTCTCACAGCCGAGTCTGTTGATCTTGTCCAGAGGAAGTTTTCATATACTCCTTGTCAAACAGCCGAGGCCTGTCACTGAATGCAAACAAGCCCTCCTGAATATCTTCACTGAGCAGATGGGGGCGTATCTGCATCATATGAACTCCACCTGGCTGACCTCAGTGAAGGGGTCTCTCAGTCAGCTGGGGTGTTATTAAAGATGCAACAGGCTCAAGTGGGACCTAAGGCAGAAGAGGGAAGCAGCAAGCAAGGTTTCGCATAAACAGGGGAGGCTTTTCCTTGCCAGGGACCACATCTTTAAAAACAAGCATGCCTCCAGCTTGGGAATTGTGGCCTGTGACACCTAATCAGGCCGCTGTCCGTGTGTGCGCCGTTAATAAGCTTATTTCGTTGAGTTCCTGTTCTAGAAGATACAGGTTTGCGTCTAAAGGAGAGTTGCTATAAAGGTGAACTTGGCAATGAGAGCAGTTGAGCTCCTCCCAACTATTTCTGGCTTCCCGCTGAATCCCATCTTAAACTTTCATTGTTATTTGATTGGGGGGGGGAGGGCAATGGCAAAGGAAACAGGGTCATCTTTGTTAGGTATCTATATGATACCTAGCAAAATGAGACCTTATTTCAGCTCTCGGTTTTTTAAAGCATAAAAGCAATAATACTGGTTATACGAAATCATAGTTGCTTGAATTCTTTTGGGTAGGGGGTGCCAGGAATGGCTTGCATCCGTATTTTGTGTAAAAGCCAAAATGACACTAACAGGTTTCGCTGCTGTTCCTGCTCTGGATGGAGCGATTTTTTTGTGCTCGTTTCTTCTGTGCTGGTTTTCATGTAACTTGTGTCGGGCAAAGTAGGGGAATGTAGGTGTGTTTCAGAAGTGAGTTTCTGGAAGTCAGGAATCTGGAGTTGTTTGTCTGTAAGAGTCCACTGACTACCTGACATTTGGCAAAATGCTTAAACCACTCTGAGTGAGCGTATCAATCTCCAGAACCGTACAATGCCTCCTTCACAGCGGTGCTTGGCTAGTTCGTTCATGGTGGTAAAATCCTTGAGATATCGCGGTAGCTCTGCAACGCGAGGGACTGAGCACCATGGCACTGAAATCACAGCAAGTCTTTCTCTTGCATTCATCAGCAGCAGGACAGTTCCTGCACAGAAAAGTGTGTTTCTGCTCTTGCTACCTGTCTGTGGTTTTTTGGTTTGGGGGTTTGGTATTTGAGTGCTGCCACAGTCAAAATGTGTGTGTGTGCCCTCTCCAACACCCGCAAATATTATTCATGGTGGTGACTTTCGGTTTTGCCAAGCACAAAAAATGGTTTAATTTACAGTGTAGTTGGTAAAATACTGATTCATTTGGGACAAGCCATCACCTAGTAATGGGGAGAAGGTGTAACATGCAAAGAAAAAGCCTTCCTGGAACTTCTAGCAAAAATAAATACCAGATACAACTATTATTTAAAACAATGTTCAAACCCATTACAAGCATGATTTTCTAATATTAGCAATTTCTAACAGTACAACCTGAAAAAAGCACATACACTCTAATTCAGGGCAGGAGAAGCTCACACATGGCGCACCCCCCTCCTCCCGCACCCTGCGTTTGGCTGCGCACCAACTTCCCCCACCCCACCCCGGTCCGCATCCGGTCACTGGGGGTACACTGATCCACGACCGGCTGCCAGGGGTACACTGGTCCAAAAAACCGCTGTTCTAATTAGCTTGTAGGAAAGAGGACTAAAAGAAACAGCCACCTGTGAAAACTGTTGGCTTAAAGAATTGGAGGTACAATAGCAAGGGCAACAAGTAATAAATGGTTACTCCATTTAAAGTAGAATGGACCCTCGCACAAATAATACATAAAGATAGAAGCAAATACAAGCAACATTAATGGCATAAGATTCCTGAGTACAAGAAATCAAAGTGACAATAGAAATGTTTCAGGGTAATATAACTGCATGGGTTTTTTGCGGTGCCTTATAACATAAGAGAGTGTTAGAAATTATACCCAGGATAAGCGACCTAAAGTCTTTGTATCCATTGGATTATACTTTTAGTGAGAGGCAGTCTGTGTTACTGTAAGGAAAGAGTTACTTCAGAAGAAACAGATGTCTTCCAGCTATAATCAACCGATGTGTGGTTTCACAAGGTTTAGTGCTCCTAACTTGACTTCCACTGATGAGTTGTGAATATGTTCACTGAGCTGAGCTCTTTCCTCTATGTGTGAGTTTTTATTAAATTTAGTTTTCAGTTTTTAAAGACCCATAATTACACATTTGTGATACTTAATGGCTTTGATACACAGGTACAGACTCAACCCTATGCAATTAGAAGTAAAATACTTTTATTGGCTATTTAGCAGATTTTTAAAAAATCTGTAAACTTTTATGTGGCTAAAAGTCAGCCTTATGGTGAAGACCCATGAACACACTACTGTGAGATGAAGGTGGGGGGTGGGACAGGATGGGACTAACCTCATGTTAGTGGCTCTGTGGTAAACTAATCCACAAGAGTCTGCCTTTCTTTCATTGAGGGGTGAGCCACTATTAGTTATATTTAATTTACTGCTGGGTAAGAGCATGCACTTGAACAGTCATTGTGAAGCAGTGGAGGGACAGCAGAGCCCCAACACTTCTCTGCCTTACACAGACTGGTCCCACGCCCATACCATCAAACTGTTCTCCCCAAAACTGAATTAAGACTTGCACAAAAGACAGAGGTGTGGGTTAAAGATGGCATTTTTGGATAAGCTATGACATCCAGCTCCATGCTTGGCAACAAGCTGAGCAAATCCACTGTCTTTTTTTCCTGAAAACACTATTAATTACTGAATAAAACACTTATTGGTCCCCTGTTCACCAATCTAAACCTGTAAGAATTGGCACTGGGTTGTAGAAGCAACATTTTTAAAATGTTAACTTTGAAAACCCCCTGTTTTTAACAATCTAAATATATTTCTATTTTACATGCCTCTAAACAGTTTTTAATAGCTGTGGAAATAGACCCTTAAATGTCATGATGTCTTTAAAAGCTACAGGTTACGTCATCTGGCACATTAAGTAGAGGTGTAGATAACATTAAACATATGAACCTTATAATGGTTATCCAAATATGTACAAATGCTGAAGATCAGGATCACACAGAAGGTAGATCCTATCTCCAGTCCATAATTTACCGTAGATCTGGTAAAATTGTTATTCACCAGAGGAACAATAAATAATTCCTGAGGTTATCTGTTACATGGATCTGTTCTGAGGTCATCTGTACAGATGTGTGGGTTTGTATGCTTTCTCTTGTAATTCAGTGACTGCATCTCTGCAGCCCCAATCCTGGGTAGCCTTCTAAAAAGGTGCTAGGAAATTTGTAGGGTGAGACTCAGTCTTAGTAAATGGAAATTTTGATTCATCAGCTCTCCCCTTTCTCAAAGAAATTATAAAGCCAACACTTAAGCATCTAGAAGAGTTGTACGCTAATTAGTGTCACTTTTTTGGCACTCTGTCAAGGTAGTCCTAGAAATGTTAACAGCCTTGGTGAGAATGAACAGATTCAATACGCATATCCAGGTTCTGAGCAAACCAGTGCATTTTTGTCCTGGTGCGCTTTTTAACGTTTTAACTAAATGCTGTAAAAACGATATGTGCACATATTAAAAACAAGTAATAAAGTGCGGGCCAGCCAACATTTGGGCAAAAGTCTCATTAGCACACAAGCTACTAAGTCAAGTCCCACCTGATCTTTGGCTCACGGAGCTGGCTTGCTCTAGTGCAGTACAATGTAGAACAAGCAGTATGAAAGAACATTGATTTTAATAATTGTTTAGTGCTGGTACTTTGTAGCATGTGTATGCTCATAAGAGATAAGATGTCTCATCTTTAAAATTCACTGCTGCAAGCAGGTCTCTTGTGTGCTGAGAAGTTGTGCTATATAGCTGCCACTCTCTTTTCCTGGCTTTTAGTCCAACTCTAAATAAAGCTCAAAATTGATCTCTTTGGACTCGTTCTGTGCTGCTGGCCTCGTGTCCATCTGCTCATTCCCCTTTTTCAGCCTTGGCCATTGCCCTGTGACTATTCTCTTGGTTGTGTTGAGACCATTATGGGAAGCCATGCTCTCACTTGTGCTGCCACATCTATCTGGAACGTGATCCCCCGACCTCCCTTGGGCTTCTGAGAAACATCCTGTCTCTGAATTTCACCTTCAAAGCAGCCAACTCTGTCTCTGTCTCTCTGATGTGTTTGTGATACTACAGCTCATGGATGTTATATACTAATAAATTGTAGAGTATAGTAATGTTCTAACAGGAGCCACTGCTTGAATGAGGGGCTTCCCAAGGAGCAGCACTATTTGCTGAGCAGATGTTATTCCATTCTGAATTACAGAAGCCATTTAATGTCCTTCAAAATCATCATGGGGGCAGTAGATGGAAATAAAAAAAGCTTCAGCAGAGATACAACAGCTGGAGAATTTTTTTCCTCCTCCGTATTATGAATAGTAGCTATTACAGATGTTTAAAAATGTCCAAGGTGATGTTCATGAGACGAGATCTACAGATTTCTGCACCACATGAAGCCACGCATCCACCTCCTGCCCCCTGTCAAGCTCTTCAGAAGTAAAATCAGCCGGATCATAATGCCAGTGGAAAGGCTGGAGGATGATCCCTGTAGAGAGCATCACAGTCAGAAGAGGAAACACCATTCCATTCACTCCTCAGGGCCTGGTGCCGAAGGTCCCACAATGGGTAATTTTATTTTTAATAGACATAAGATTCTCATCAGTGTCTGTGGATAATAGGTTGGGTTATTTAACAGATACAGCTGCAGAGCTTCTATTTGTTTACCATGTATATTAAAGAAAACAAAACTCTTTCTCTACCTGACGTGGATCAAAGGAAATGCAGTTTAAATTATGTTTACTCTAAAAAAAAAACCTCTTAAAATATTTAAGGCTGCATAGCTGATTGGCGGCATTCTGCCAGTCAGGTACCAAATGCCTTCCTGAGAAATCAGTAGTAGTCCGAGGGAGTTGTGAACCTCTACTTGGGAAGAATTCAGTGCTTCCTGCCCAGCAACACCTTATGGAGAAGAAGCAAGGAAAAATGTAAAACAATATGAAGCTAGCAACTAGGAGGGGAGCTGACCTATAAGAATACTGCTAGACCTAGTTAACTGGCACATTTATGCAGCAGGCTAAACTTAAGGAGGTTAAATCACACCATGCCCAAGAAACCCACAAAACAATGGGCATGTCTACATGTGCATTTATGTCAGCTTAAATGTACTGTGCAGTAAGTGGGAATAAGCCGGCATCTTCACGTGCAGGCAACCTGGGACTAAATTTGCCTGTGTGGCTACCGTTGGCAGCTCCAGCCTCTGGCCACATGGCTGCCAGCACTTGGGGCTAACTTTAGACCCAAGTTAAAGCCAGAGCCAGCTGCCAGCACTTAGGACTAACTTTAGTCTCAAGTTGAAGCCAGCCAGAAGCAGCCTGCCATGTGCCCCTGTGGCCACCAGTGGCAGCTCCAGCCTCTGGCGACATGGCTGCCAGCACTTGGGACTAACGTTAAACCCAAGCTGAAGCCAGAGCTACCTGCCAGCTCTTGGGATTAACTTTAGTCCCAAATTGAAGCCAAGATAGGTGGCCAGCCAGGAGCCCTGGGACTGGGCTCAGACTGCCCTGCCAATGGCTGCCAGACCCAGCAGGGAGGCCTCCTGGGTTCCTGGGCAGTAATGCATCTCCACGTGCATTACTGTGCAGTAACTAATCAGGCATGAATTTGATACCTGTATAACGCAGGTATCAAATTTATGCTCAATTTGATGTAAGTCTCCATATTTACTGCACAGTATGGGCATGCATGTGTTGACACATGCCCATACTACGCAGTAATTTTGGGTACTGTACAATAATTGTGCACGTGTAGACGTGCCCAATGAGTCTGTAAACCAACTCAGATCTCCTCCTGTCCATCTCAGCAAAAGACAAGTGTGTATATCCTACCTTATTTATAATGTATGGAAACCAAAGTAAAGCCCTCTTATACCATCTGTAGTATGGAGAACTGTTTGGCTTTTGCATCTCAGTTGTCTGCAGAGTCTCTAAGCAGAGCTGTGCCTTCTATGGTGCAATGGATTATTAAAAGAAAAAATAACTTGCAGACGATATCACAACATACCTTGTCAATTAGAGAAAGGTAGAGCAATAGCAATATAAGAAATATCCATTTCAGAAGCAGCTAAAGTGTCAGAAGAAATGGCTGCTTTATTAGCAAGAGTTTGATGATACTACAACCACTCAAGGAGAATATTCATCTACTTTAGATCTATTCTTAATTAATTCTTGAATACTTGACAGGCTTTTTCATTTCAAATTCTGTTTTCCGCCTTTGAATATCTGTCCTTGTTTGTACGTTGGTAGTTAATTTTCTTATGGCTATAGCCTAACCTTTCTTTTTCAAACCTTTTTCAAATTAATACTTTAAATCACTACTTCTCTGCTTTGACATACAAAGGTTTGATTTGTGTGATTTGATTGGAGGGAAATAAAGAGATAGTATGGGCTACAAAACTAATAATAGCAATTCTGCTACAATATCATTCATTACATCAAATCAGGCTATAGTGTCCAGATCATCTTAGAAGAGACCATAAAGGTTCACCAAAAAAACCCTCCACCCTATGTTGAACCTATATTCAGGGGTTCTGCTCTCTAGAGATGATGAGGGAACTAGGTTGGACAGACCAAGCAGTAGGCCTGATTAACCCCTTTCTGAAGTTAGAAAAAATCATGAATTCCAGTTTCTCCCTGTTGTTATTTTTTTACCTTTCATGTCTCTCCGAAGTTCTTCACAGCCCTTGTGTCCTAGGAACAGACTTCCTGAATTCAGGTCTATCTTTAAAACCCTCTCGTTCCATGAAGCTTAGTAGAAGTACCCCGTTATTGTGACAAAAATCTGAAGAAGCCCAAAAGAAAAATATCCCAAAGTGATTTCCTCCAGATCGTCCACTGTATTTACACTAAGGCAGTAGACCAGAATCAGTTCAAAGATCCTTGCCTCTGGCCATGTAAGTCAAGGGCAAACCATGAATACCCCGTAATTCTGATTTCTAGTTTCCTGCTGTAGCCATGGACAAGATCCCTATCCATTCTGTGACTGGACCTCAGGTTGGGCAGTGGTTTGGCAAGATTGCAGCACCCTCTGTAGCCAGAAGGAAGCTGGACATGTCATTCAGAATGGAGCGTGGACTTTAACTTTGTTCTGCCTCCTTTCATCTCTTCACATAATTAAAATAATTTTTACTACTCATCGGGCGCAACTACACGTGACACTATGTTGCTATAATGATGCGCTATGGCAACATAGCAACCATGTGTACCTACATGTGGCCAGCAGGTACTTTGCCGTAGCAACACGCTCCCTTGTTATAGGGCACCGCTAAAATAATTGCGTGCCTGCCGTACAGGCCCGTAGGGGCTGCTACTGCACCATGCTTTAGTACGTCCTTTTGGCAAGTAGTAATGATGGCACAGTAGCAATGTTGCTGTGCGGCCATGTGTACATGTGCTCATAGTGTAAAATAGGCTGCAAACAGACGTCATCTTTATGCCACCATAAACATTTTTATGGTGGCACAGAGCAGAAGCAAATGGATATCTGTGCATTTTGCCACACTACAAATACCCACATTTGTGGCCGGAACAAAAGGTAGGAGAAATTTGGGCTGCTATTTTGTGATGGGTGTCTGTTGGTTGATCATGGGCAGCCTAGGGCTGTCCACATTCTCCAGTCGCCCCAGGCAGGTGCTTATGGGGCTTCAGGGACCCAATCTGGTGTACCCTGGGCATTCCTCTACAGGAGTTGCCTGCAATCCTGGGGCATCCAGGATCAGGTCCCTGAAGCCGTGGGAATGCCTTTCTGGGTTTCCCCATTTGTAGAGGTGCACCCTGAGTGTTATCCTACAGGGTCAAAACCCCAAAGCCCTGGGAGCTGCAGGGGTCTCATCCTGCTGGACAATGGGCAACATCTATTTCACTCAAGGAAGTAGATCAGCTATACTGGATCCTAGCATGATCCGCTTCATTTGGCAATGTTTGTGTATCGCCATACTGTTTTATACAAGATGGGATATCCCAATCTAAGCATAGAGACCTTGAAAACCTCAAATAGAAGTTATTACATGATGGCAAAATCATGGCACTACTATTCTCAGCTCGCTACCAAGCACATGGCTCCCTATACTTTTACCAAGCACATGGCTCCATGTATTTTTATAGTATATACTATAGTAGGAGTCGCACATGCCCAGAAGTGGGAGGAGGATAGATCCCTTAAACTGTGAGTCATAAGTACTACAGACAAGCAAGGCTACATAATCTTCTGCATCAGAGTATGCCCAAAGTCCCAGTTCTCTTCCATATCTGCGGCGACTAGAATTGATGGAGGGTGCTTATTTCAGGCTTAAACAATCACAACTTAGTCGGGCTTAAAGTTTGGCTTTCCAAGCTTGGAGTATGTACAGCTGAATCAAAACTGTAAAAGGGGAGCATTTGATTTTGCGATTTGTACTTCCAAATAGGGAAATTTCCCTAATAATTCTCACCGAGACTCCCAGCTTGTTGTTTATGGCTTTTGCTGTCATTTTCATTAACGACAAATTGTTCAATATGATGCTAAACTGAGCTATATTAGATCAGCTAGAAATCTTTGTAGGCTCTCAAAACATGGGCATTACATATTCAAAACAGGACCTAATGTTTCAGAGATTCATATTCTACTATAATTATATGGTTCAATGCAAGTGATTATATCTCTTCTTCAGTATCGGACTGAAAAGTTTTGGTTTGCTGGCTTCCTCATAATTTACTGCCTAGGCATAATAGGCCAGTCTTGCAGAAAAAAAGATGATAAATGACGCTGGCAAGGATTCATAGATTTATTAAATTTCTATCAAACAGTGCAACAAAAAAAATCTGCTTAAGTTAGAAATGGGCTCAAATTTTTTAATCAAAATTCATGAGTCCTGATGCTTGGTTCAGTAGGTCCAAGGAAGGCTTGAATTGAAGACTGATTAAAGAAAATAAAAGGCTTATTTGAAGTAATTTTTCAATGACGGCTTTTAATTGGATGTTAAATCAAATTCTTATCTGCTTTTCTGCAGATAGCACATTATATAAAATACAGTTAGTGGCACTACCACTGTAACTGATACACTGAATAACAATTGACTTCTCACTTTACACCAAGAGGATAGAAGGACTGCAGTTGTCAACCTGTCAAAAATTAAGTATGTAAATTAATGCTTAAATATATGAATATGAATATGATTTACAGGAGGCTCTGAGTGCTGTTGGGAAAAATACTGAACCCCCCTCCCTGCCTCCCTACCCTTCAAGGTTAGCAATTACTTGCTGACCTTTACAAATTTGGTGTAAATCTCCTTTCTTTTTTCTGGAGTATTATTCCACCAATTTAGATCATAGCCGAGTGGGCACTTTTCCATATCTAAAATTATCTGTCATATGCCTTGCTTATCTTACTTATATCTATTGCATTTCCCATATTTTTAACCAGTTCTTTGCCAAAGATAGAAGGCAGCACAAAGGCCAAGCAATCTTTGAAATCTGGTACTTGGTTTCTGTGGAATAGAGTTTGTGTTGAAGCTATAATTTTAGTAGAATATGCATTAGTTTCACAATATGTTACTGTTCACCTAGACTAATCAGGACCATTAAAGAAAAAGAAAAATAGGTTGTAGAATTTATTGGATCAGGATGGAGGAGAAAAATGAAACCCAGTGTGTTTTAAGTTTAAAATAGACAGTCTTTTTTATCTAAAAGAAGATTTGTATATGTGTAGGTTTTCTCTATTGGAGTTTGCATCCTACACAGCATAATCACTGTGTTGTGTCTTAAGGTTATTTGTACCATTGGAACGTAAGTATAATTTTCATGAATTCCCTTGCATATATCTGCATGGAAGTGTTTTCAATGGATAGTGGAAATATAACTCCGTATTTGGAGATCCTCACGAGATTTGACCCTCCAATTAAAGTCAAACAAAAAAAAACCTCTCCTCCCAAATCTGCATCAGAAGTTTATCTGAACAATTAAACTTTGCAATATGTGCCAACACCTTTTTTGCAAAGAGGTGGACTTCAAGACTGCGGTATGGGGCTGAACTACTGACGTTCTGGTCACTAAATAGAAATGTGGCCTTTCAGCCCATATTGCTGTTTCCGATGCTGAAGAAACTGGGCACTTCCTAATTTCTGGGGCTTGTCTTAATGCATTATGTGGTAATGGAAGGCACATGATAGAAATATCACGTGCTAAAATAAAGTTAAACAATCTTACCCTCTTCCACAGCCTGTTGAAAAGGCCCCTGGAGTCATGACAAGCCATCTTCAAAAGATTCTGAAATTTGGTTTGGATAACCATTCAGAAATTCAGGCTCTTCAAAGCTTTGAAGTCCTGTATTAGAAATGCCTCAGCGAATGTTGGAGATTGAATGGCTCTAGGGCTTTCAAGGGTCCTTCACACTTTCCCGAGTGGAATTATATCGCCCTACTTGAACTGTCTATGGCCATAGAGCAGTGGTCTCCAAAGTAGGGTGCACAAGACAATCCACTGGGGTGCAGGAAGAAAATATTAGAACTTCTATTTACATTGGGGGGCTGTGCTCAAAAATTTTTACTGATAGGGGTGCGCGAATATAAGTATACATATATTGGGGGTGCATGCTCAAAAATTTTTTACTGATAGGGGTGCGCAATCAAAGAAGTTTGGAGACCACTGCCTTAGAGCGCCATAATCTGCTTTCCTGTATACCCGCAAAACACTGGAGAAACTTCTCCGAAGGCAATGGCTTTCCTACTGGTTTGTAGCCATATAACAGAGAAGAATCTGACTGAGTACTTCAGGATATCACAGTTATTTCCATGAAAATAAACTAAACAGGTTACTGATTGTGCACTTATGTCATAACAGAGAAGTCTGATTTTATTGGAGAATCAAAGAGGAAGAGACACTGGGGTTGAGAGAAAAGGGTCCTTCAAAATGCAGATGGTCTTAACAGTTATTTATCCATGATTTGGCAGACAATCTAAAAGCACATGCTTAACTTGAAGTGCTGTACTGTATTAGGGCCTTAAATAATACAGAAGAAATACCATTTTGTCCCCATTGTAAGTTGCATCTGGGCTTATCAACATTTTTTCTCTTTCTTCCTGTTTAACGTTTGCGCCAAGCAAGTTTGAACATCCTAATGTGAGACATGTGAGTTCCTTTTAGCTGCCTATACATGTAAAATGGGATCCCTATCACGTTTCTGGCAGTCTTCCCAAATTTTACTTTAAATTCCAGTCCAGGCTCTCAGCTAGTGTAAATGGTGTTGTGCTAGTTTATACCAAATGGAGCTCTGGCTCTTTAAGAGAAGCAATACCAAACACTCATCAATAGAATAATACTATTAGCTCGCCGTCTCCGGATCATGTGTACATGAAATCCTCTAAATATGCATATGTGTAAATCATGCTACTTTGGAAGGGTGAACAATGTCAGAGTAGAGCTGTTTTGGGGTGACTTTCACTTAATCTGTGTGGTAGCAAAATTCATCTTCCTGCTAACACTGTATTATCTGGTAAATACCCCAATGAACACTGGCAACACTTCATGTTTTTTTCTTCAACAGCTTGGAAGAAAATAGTATGTTGCTCAACCAGATATGGTTCTAATTATAGTGTTTGCATTATACTGTTTTAATTGTCCTCTTAAATGTATTTTTTGACATCCTGCCAAGAACTTCTCAATGATTTCTTCATTGAATAGAGGACTTTTAGTCATCCACTACATTTCTTAAGGCCATAATTTTCAACAGCATTAAAATCCACTTTTTCTTCCTTGCGTCGTGCTGCAGTTAATACCATTTGTCTCAAGAACAATTGCCCTGTCACCCATTTACCTGGGAAGCATAGCCTCTCTCTCTTCCTGCTCTCAATGGTAGAGATGGAGAAGTTAGGGAACGCGTGACTCCACCATCGCTCGTCGCTGGCGCGTTCCTCAGGGAAGTGGTGGCAATGTAGTTTTTGCCCCTGGGGTACAAGAGATTTAATGAGTAGGAAATCCATAAAATTCAGTCATTTCCACATTTTTCATATTATGCATAATTTGCTTTTTATTTTTTTTTTCGGAAGTCATATAAGATGTTCTTTATTTCTTGCTTTATACAAAGAGCTGCCCTCAGGGTAATGCTAGTTTGAATTCTCCAGAAGAAACTCTGAGTGGTAATGGTTTTGATAGTTGCTTTAGCTCTGCAGCAGCTTTCTAGCTCATGTTTTTTGCACCGAAAATGACACACTGTGGGGTAAATTTGAAGTGCGGTTATAAATTATCGGAAGAGATACAGGCAATAAGAATGAATTTAAGAGGCAACTCAATGTCATTGTAGGGCAAGAGGTAACATTATGGAATCAGGTAGATAGATTGGCGGTCATTCAAACATTATTGACCTTTGTGGGTCCAAAATGCCTCTTTTTGCGTTCCTAAAATACTTGCGTGAACTTGGGGTATATGTCAGTAAGGCAGGTCTGGCTCTCACCTTACTGACACTGGTATAAAACCAGAGTAACCCTGAAATTAGATGTTATCCTCTGGGATTGTGCCCTTGCAACTGAGCTAGAATCTGGGTCTTTGTATATAATTCCAGGATAAAGAAGAATGGTTGTTTGAACTGAAATGAGATACTTCTCATTGGGTAGAGCAGATGCAGTTTTTTAGGGGTAGATCCACAGGGGGTTCTGTAGTACTGAGATTTTTGCTTTAAATTGTACAGAAGAGCGGAAGCATTTGCAGAATTTTTATTTCTAAAAGTTTATCTATATATCTATCTTCTCAGAATATATATATATTTTCAGGATGAGAAAGAATATACTTGGCTAATTTGAAGCACAGGTGTTGAGTCACTCAACTAAATTCGTCAGAACTGAAGTCCCCAAGTACTTGTCAAAGCAGGGACCAAGGATTTGGAAAGCAGCTCTATTTGGGACAGTAAGAACAGGCTTAGATGCTTTCCTGAAATACAGCCTTATTTGGGAGACCGTCTTCTGTACTGGGCAGTCCCAGTGAGCCTTCTAATTGCAATGGATATCCTGCCATCAGATCATCTTTGCAGTCTTGGCTCCACAGTTGAAGCTAGAAAGCAAGCTAGAGTATCTTGTTCCCATTATTTTCTCTGAATGGTATTTTCTGAAGACTACAGAGATACCCCAGCTAAGATCAATATCTTAAAACCTACATTACTCTGGTATTACTCATATATTTGTGCTAATCAATCACTGGCTCAATAATTTTATCCCAGGGTCTCTAGGAAAACATATAGAGGTGAACAATATTATTCCTTGACAAACAGATACGTTTTGCATCTTGTTCGGTAACATTTATTTATTAGACAAAATGGCACCCAGCTTGTGTAGGTATATATATCCTTTCTGCACCCCCATAAAAGGCCATTCCCCTGGCCTGAATATATCCACCAAACTAACTGAAAAAAAATTAAATGAAATAAAATCGCCCTGCTTCCACACTACCTGTAGAATGCCTATTACATTAAATTTATAGCTCTAAAAAGACCTATTATTTTTTGATAATTGAAGGACTGCTGGGGTGCTGTTATAAAATTTGCACATAAACACACCCATACACACACGTTGCTATATATTTTCCTCATTTTGATCGTTGCTAAAATTCATTAATGACAGCCCACTTTGCTACTGGCAAAAGCTGGCTGTATTTACATCAGTGCCGTCCTAGAGGTTTACTCCAACCATGGGTTTGCCTCGTTGTCATTTGCTGTTAAAGACGTATCCCTTTTGAAGCAGTGGTATCCTCTGTCCATAGCTAATTATGATATTACATTGCAGAGGAATGTTTCCATTTTCTGAAACTGCCCTAATCTGAGTCTTTGGTCTGACACATCAGATTAGCTGAGATTTAAACCAATGACCTCCTAGCTCTGGATAATGTCACGTTGGTTCCTACACAGAGTAGCAGGGCTGTCCCTGTTCAGGTTACACGAAATCACAAGCTGATGAGAGGTGACGGGCTCTATAGCAGCTTTGAATCACATGTTGTTTGATTTCTGCCTCTCTAGGCCAAATTCCTCCAGATAAAAGGTACAGAAGGTCACCTCGTGTGTCCAGAAACACGGAGCTGAGATCACAGCACGGCACCGGTGACATATTTTTCTTTTGGCAAGTGAAACAGTGGATTTTTCTCCTCTTTTCTTTTTGTAAATGGAAAAAAGCTAAAGAGGAGAAAACTGTTTAAAACAGACAAAAAGCACATAGGTTGGTGGACGCGTGTGCATCTATGCAACAATCCTCTCCCCCTCCGCCCATAATGAAGGGTGCTGGACAAAAATATTCCCGCTGTTAGTTTTTCAAGGCCATAGCATAGTAAGCTGGCACAACAAATGTCTTTTGGAGACAATGGCCAGTCAGAAGTATTTAAGCGCTGGCTTGGTGTCTTGACATGCTTGGAAGTCAGCCTTCAAGACAGCAGTTGGTACAGATCAAGTTGGAAGTCTAAATGTCAGTGAGTGGTAAGTGTCTAAATCTTGATTTCTCAAGTCATTAGGTTGTTTATTTGAGTTGTTGCCCCCTGAGGTGGTCCGAAATGTCAGAAGAAAGCTATTCAAAGAGCTCTCGCACCGTTGAGCTATTTGATAATGGTTCATATTGCATTATCTCGGCTGCGCTTATGGTTTTACACGGGCCATTCTTTATTGCTGTTAGTAATAGCAATGTGACAATGATAATGATAACATCATGTTATTGTTTATTATTAATAAACTAAGGAAGCTCTCTATATTTAACTTCATCACAACACCAATAGGCTTTCTATTCTGAAAGCCATGAACAGACGTGAACTCACTCATCCTCACAGCGCTTTCACGAGGCAGGGAGGTGGGTAGGTACGACACTCACGCTTTATAAATAGGGAAATAGAGACCCAGGGCAGTGAAATCACCCATACAAAATCCAGAATGAGCTGCTGGCCATGTAGGGATAAATGCTCAGGAGACGCTGGCTTCCAGCCTCAGTTTCTGCTCAATAGTCCGCACTGCCTCTGCATTATAAAGCTGTCTTGTCTTGGGGAAAAAAAATTCCTGGCCCTGGCCTGTCATTTTTTTTTCCCCCTGCCAGTTCAGTACTTTCACCTGAGAGTCTCTAAAGTCTAAACCAAAGCAGGATGCCTGCACATGAGATGCACTTTCTGTCATTATGTGGAGACATCCTTACCTCCTGCACACTTGCTGAGGATGTGAAACCTGCTTGCTTCATGTCACTCCTCTTGCTTAAAGGGTTTTGGCAGTATTGCTGCTAATAAGACGATTTGGTCGTCAAGATGAAATGGAAATGAGCAGTTCCGCATTGAGGAGCTTGCTGAAGAGACAGATGGCCTCCTTCTCCTCTCATTTCAACCAGCCAAGGACCCCAGTTCCAGAAAGTACTTAAGCACGTGCTTATTTCTGCTTCCATTTCCGACACCACGTACAGGGTTAAAACCCTCCTAAGCTCATGCTGCAAGTTAAATGTCTGAAAGGACCGCCCAGGATAGGGATGCTTTCCTGCTCTGGGGCCAAAACCAACAGGAGCTTGACTGATGTCTACCCACCCTCCCACTGCTTTCAAACCATAAGCATTGCAAGATGCAATTCTACAAATGAATTACTTACAGGGAGGTGACGTGGACTGGGCAGTACGTGCCCCCGGCCTACGCTAAAGCTGTCACTGTTGCTACCAGAGGTGCAACTCCCCAGGGAAATCGGCGGGGAGTTGTGGCTCCCAGTTTGTGCATAGCAGGGCTCTTGCAGGTCATCATAGGCCTGAACTTTCCTTATGGGAGCGTTTCCAGGAGTGCCAAGTAAGGCATCACACCACTGGGATGAATCTATGGATCTTTGAATGTGCTGCAGTGTGTGTGTGTGTGTGTGTGTGTGTGTGTGTGCGTGTGCGCGCGCACGTGCACACGCACAGCATCCATGTGTCACTGTACTGAATCTATGAATGTGCTGCAGTGTGTGCACGCACATGCATACATGTGTCACTGCACCAAATCATGATAAATACAGTAGTATTATATGTCCTCTGTAATACCTACCTTGCCTTCTACCTTGGAAACCTCATAACATTCATTTGCCTAATGAGAAAAGTCTCTATAGACTCCCGAATATCTTAGCTTCTAGACAGTCAGCCAGATAACAGCGAGAGAGATGTTTGTGCTGTTCCATGTAAGTTTTATATATAATTATCTTCCTCTCCATGTTTAATCTTTTATTCTGCCTACAGGGTATCATCCAGTATTTTCATTATGCTCAGGTTCAAAGCCCATAAAGGTCATATTTTCTTAGGAGCAAAGGGAGCAATTAGGGCCACAAGTTTTATTTCATTTTATAAAAGTTCACATCTTTTAATATTCAAGTAATAATTACTGTAATCTCTAAATTAGTTAGCTAAAATATTAATTCATTTGGCGCGGGCCTGGAGTACATTGTCATAACAGTGCCTGACAGACCTAGCAGAGATCCTGTACTTACCTTTTTAAATACCACCAAATTTTTTCATTGTTGTGATAAAATACAGATGTGGCTTAGAAGGAAACTTGCCTAGTGAGCAGAAATAGAATATATAATTAGAACAAGGAGGGCTTAAATCAAATTAATCTTCATCTGACAGGAACATTTACATTTACATCACTGAGTGCAAAGTCATAGCCAAAATTGAAATTAGAAACAGATAATTATGATAAGAGAGGACACTTATGCTGACTTTTCTCATGCATAATTGGAAGGCATACAAAATGCACTGCTTGTTATAATTAGAATTAGCATTAAAAATATGCCACTTTTGATGAATGCTAGTTTGTTGCAATAAAAAGTTGCCTAAATACTTTTGACGATAGAAGCGTAAGTTTGTTTTTGGTTAGACAATCATAAAGAGGGCAAACGGTTTAACAGCTATAAAAAAAGTAATAATGGAAATGGACTGAGCAACCATTCTATACAGCATATTCCAGTTCTCTCAGTATGTACCATTTCTGACCGACGCCACGCTGGGCCTAACCTGCGTGTCTGTCTGTTTAGCAGAGTTTGCCAGTGGCAACTATGTATTAAGGACCGCTTTCTTGGCACCCACGTATTTGGACCTGGAGGGCCCGATGCTGTGCTGTGCTGAATGCCCTCCACTTCTCTGATGTGGGAGCAAGAAAGAAGGGTGTGAGCCCCTTGTAGGAATGGGCCCATCCAAAACAAGTGCAGACCAAAATTATCTTCCCATTATTTATAGAATATGTATTTTCAGTGCATTTTGCATGCACTAATTAGAGCCTGATCCCACCCCATTTATGTCCATGAGAGCATTGTCACTGGCTTTAATGCATGCAGGATGGGCTCTTCCAACAGACAGCAGAGGTAAGTAATTAGTATCAGCACCTTTTAGAGGAGACAACGATAGAAAGGATTTGCCTGCAGCCACAAAGGGTGTCAATAGCCGATCAAGAAAGAGATGTCAGGCATTCCTAATTACTTGGTTCTCAGTTGTATGCACACAGTCTGCTAGACCATCCTTCCCTGTAATGGATGCTTGCCAAGGAAATAAGGCACTGCAAAACGAGCGGGCTAAATCTTCTGCTTATGTAAAGCTGTGCAAGTCCACGGTCCTCAGTGAAGCTCCAGAGACTTTTGCCACCTGAGGATCCAGACCGGTGTGAGTAAAGCACTAGCCGCACACATGCTTAGCATTTTGGCAGCCAGCAAGATCATCTCACTCAGCTGTAGACCATCCAGATGTTTGGACGGTTTTATTTCAAAAGAAGAGTGGAAGGAAACGGATTGATGGTTAGCAACCCTCCTGGAGCTGGAGAGAGCCATTGCCATAGCGTTGAGGCTTAAGAAAAGAGCTGGGACGTGGAAATACGGCTATTGGACGCTTGCTCGCAGTCCCTGAGAAGTTCCTCCTTTGGTGTTCACTTACAAGTTTTATTAATGAAAAAAGGAGAGGAAGAAACTGATCCAGGGGGTCTCTGGGAATTCACCAGTATGATAGCTTAGCGTGCTGTCAGAAAGGAGCTTGTCAGATGGTTCTATTGTACGAGGGTGTGATTTTTACTAACGTGTAGGATTATGGAAGTGATTCATGTATTGTGTGCTGTTGAAAAGAAGGGTAATTTAAGGTAGCAGAAAGGATTTTCAATGCCAAAACAATAATGATAATTCATCCTGTGGTAAGGAATTGTTATGACACGTTTTCTATTATTAATCTGGTTAGAGGGTCTAGGTTAAATGACTGCAGTCGATTAAAAGATATATAGATAGGAAAGCTCTATATATTTATTACCTGCTTAAAGGAAAGGAAATTTATTTGAGAAAATTACATCATGGAAGAGCGCACAATGGTGATTTAATGAGCTGTCCTCATACGGACATCCCAGAATTATTAGTTGTTAACATAAAAACAAACTATCCCCAGCTCCAAATGAGAAGCGAGTTTTTCAGGTTTGCTGTAACACAAACAACCACAGCTGCCCAACCTGAGCCACAGCATTTCCAAGGGCTGGTCCTGCAGACATGTGCATAAGTGAGTCGCTTTACGCATGTGAGCCCCCCCAGATTAAGTCATGGAGAACAAAGATACTCAGTGTAAGTAGCTGCAGGGCGAGGCTGCTGAAGATCTGTGCTCTCAGCAGTTTTAAAATCCACATTGCTCCAGGAAGGAGCCTGGCATTTTACCGATGCCACAAAGAGAGTTTGTTCAAGGGGGTCAGCACGGGATTCATATGTTACCAGCATCTCACCTCACCCCTCCAAACCCGGCTCCAGTCAGACTGAGGTACGGCATAGACCTTGTGCTGACTCTGCATCCAACTGCATACCGCTTGTGGGCATGCTCATTTATCCAGAGCCTAGAAAGATCAACACATGCTTGCCTGCATAGCATATGAGGGCTGACACACAGCTGGTCTTTCCTAGCCAAGAATTCCCCTAGCATGGGGAACGTGTCCCTGATTCAGCCCTACGCCCCAAATATTTGGCCCCAGGGGTGGGAATCCTGGAGGAAGTATGGCCAGAGTGGGTCTGGCATGGGCTCGGGAAGCTGGTTGGTGAATAGTTAAGCAGACCCAGGGAAGCCAAGCTCTGATTGAAGGAGAAGGAAGCAGTAATCCAGTTTCTTGCTTCCTGCCGCCCTATAAGAAGCTCACTGCAGCCAACCGCCCGAGCCAAGAGGGTGACAAAGTTTTGAGTGAGCCTTGAGTACTTGGCAGACATTATGCAACATTTTTAACTGTATACAGAGAAACAATGATGAGGAAAAATATACATTGACATTTTATGAAGCCGCAGGCCTAGTTACATAAGACAAATGGCACTATAAATATGGTCTGACTCGAGCAAAAGAGGTCATTGGGCAGGATGGCCCATTGAGTTCCTATTTTTCCTGAACATGAGGCCCTCAAGGCTGTTGGCTCTTTAAATTAACCTTGCCAGTGTCCCATATTTTAAGGTGGTCTGTAAAAAAAAAAAAAAAAAAAAAAAAAAAAAAAAAAAAAAAAAGAAGCCCAGTGAGGTGTTTTAAAATGTAACATTGCTACAGGGCCAGATTTTAAAACTAAAAATACCATTTTTCATCCCTGCCCAGGTCTGCTGTGCTTCACACTATATGGCAAACTGGTATGAATGCATGACTTTTTAACAGTAGTATAGGACAAATATCACTTAGGTTAATTTAATATCCAACAACTTGGACTCTTTCCCTTAAGGCAAAATTATATGGAGCTTTGTTGCCGTATTTTGCAAATCAAATTAAGGACTCTACATTAATAGATTTTGGAATGAGGTGCTGCATGGAGCTGACATATTTGATACTTGGCACTAGTGTCTCTGTGGACCAAAGGGCTGTCTTATTAGGGGAAATTTAAAATTCCACCTCTCCTGCAGGAAAGAAGCAATTTTAGAGAGGAATGCAAGGTCAACACTTCAGTTGCTGTAAATCGGCATAGCTCCACTGAAGTCAGGAGAGCTGTTCCAATTTACATCTGATAAAGGATCTATCACTCTGTGTTCACTAAAATTCACCTTGCGAGGCAGGAAATCCCATGTAGGACAAGTGGAATTTGAAGGGTCTGGGACTATAGGCTACTTAATAAATATTAGCAAGCCACAGGAGAATTGTTGTTCGAAGCTAGTAGGGCTGTGCAAAGCTTTGGTTGCTGATTTGATTCAGAGGAGATGCGGCCTGATTCAGTGGCCGAATCTCCAAATCTGAATTGAATTAGGAGACCCATTGATCTCTCTGAATCAAATTGGAAGCCTCCAAATCAATTCAGAGAGATTCAGCGATTCGGCCATAGATACAGCTTATATGTTTTTTCTATGTACCTTGAGGTACCAGGCAGAGTTTGTGAACACTGAGGTGGTGGGGTGGATGGAGTGTCCCACGGGAGTGCGGACAGTTCCCCCGTGCACTCGGTGGCGAACCTGGAAGTGGACCAGAAGTGTGTGCGGGGGACCCCCTCACCTGTGGCTCAGCAACTGGTGCCTCCTGGGTCTGGGATGGCACCCGGGGTCCCCCTGTGACTGATCGCTGAGCTGGGTGGGTGCAGAGGGTCTGCCGCCAAGCATGCAGGGACACCTCCCCGCACTTCTGTGGGATGCTCCATCCGCCCCACCATCTCAGCATCCAGAAGGCACACCTGGTACCTCGAGGTATGTAGAAAAAACATATAGAGCTGTGTCTATAGCCAAATTCCTGATTCTCCAAATCAGAATCAAATCTTCAGATTCAGCCGAATCAAATCGGGACAGCGATCGAATCGGCTAATCGAATCACTGCCCCCAAACTGGGCTGAATCCAAATTCAAATTGAATACTCCCCACTTTGAACACCCCGACAAGCTAGTCAGAGTACCCTCCAATGGAATGATCCAGCCATTCACATCACTTGGTGTTTAGCACATGAAGCAGTGACAATGACATGTCCTAAGGACTCCTTCCCTAGTACCGTTCACCACTGTAAATCAGGAGCATTGCTACTGACATACACCACCAGCTTTTCAATTCATAGACAGAGTAACTTTCCATTGAACATTGGTGCCATTTGCAGTATTATGGATCTTGGTGAGAGAGAGACGATAGTCCAGCACTCGGCTGTCACCAGGAGTGTGGGCAAGTAACATTAAAACCCATGCCCTGCCTTATTAAGACAAGGGACTTTGAACCGTAGCCTCCTGCAGTCCAGGTGAGTGCTTCAACCAGAAGGCTCTTGGCCATGCCAGGGTGCCTGTGAAAAAGCCAGTTTCTGTTTGTCATGAACATTTTTTAAGGTCTTGATTTCATCCTTCGATACATAACAGGAAAATTCTGTGAAGCTGCTAAAGCTTCCAGGGGACAGGAAAACCATTTCTTTCCCAGCCCTGCTTGAGAGTCAAATCAAAAAATTCTGAAGGCATAGGACAAAAATGTATCAATCAGGGTTCCTTTGGAAAAAAAAATGTCTTTTTTGGTTAGATGCTACCCATTGATTCATAACACTTTCTGGAAGGATTTTCCTTTAAGGAAAAAAAAGGTTGTTTCTGGGAAAATATTGTGGACCTTACTGCATCTCCAATGTGCATTAAAGGAAAGAGGAAATAGAATGACAGTGTTTGTAGTGTAATGCACGCAATAAATATGTTGTCCTAGAAGTGCATGTGTGTCAAATGCACACATGTAAAGGGAAACAATATATGTTTCATCACCTTAGTCTATGGTTGTGCATTCTTTCTGTTAAATAAATTGTATTTCCTTCAGGAAAACGAGTCTTTCTCCAGTTTAGTTAGGGTTTGCCCAACGTTCTCACCTCTATAATAATTATGAAGGTGACTTACTCCCATAAGAATCATATCTAGCATGGCACCTGATATGTCTTACAAATTAAGGTAGATAAGTGGGCAGTTTAGCTCCACACATATCTCTGCAGACTGATTTTACGTTATTGGCCAATACTTCAATTTTTTTCCTGGACTGGGTAGGAGACATCTCAGTGGCTTTTGTAGCAAGAAACTGGTTAATGCAAAACAAGTGCATGTGAGAGAAGAGGTTAATCCTCCAAACATGAGCTATGCTCTCTTCTAGCTGGTGCACACAGGTTTGTAGCTAACCTCCTGAAATGAATGTGGTCTGAGCTCTGACGCAACAAGAAGGCTGCAACATCACTAGCAGGCTACACGTTTCCCTAAATGACTGTTAATTTTTAGAACAGTTAAAAGGCAGCTACGCTGTGTGAACAATATAAAGGAATATGAAGTATCATAGAGATGCATAAAATATGATAGATAAGCAGTAGAAAGGGGTGTTTAGGTTGCATTAGCTGTAATATCTTCTGCTTTCAAGGTTGACTATGATTATACAATGTTGTCCTTATTGAATAGCATAGTATCTTTTTCCCCACTATAAGCAGTGACAATATTATTATTATTATTATTATTATTTTATTTTAACCCAGTTAAAATAAAATGTCACTGCCATTTCGGCATTGACAGAAGAATTGAATTTTGAGGGCCAGATCCCCTCCTCGCTTGCACAAAATCTCCATCAGTGTAGCTCCAGTAGTTTAAATTCAGTGACTCTTGATTTACATTGCTGTCATTTAGATGGCCGTCAGGGCTTACACCTCATTCAGGGGCCAGATCGTTCCCTAGGAGCAATTGGCACAGCTCTGCTGAAGCGAATGGAGCTACTACATTTGTTTGTGCCAGCTTGAAAACTTGACTCCCTAAGTACAGCCTGTTTCTACAAAAAGACTGATGCAATCTTTGGGTCTGTAGTGAAGTTATAGGAAAGCTCCTTACGAGCCTTCAGTGTTTCTGCTTCCGTTTTGAAGTCGACCATAAACAAATATTTAATCTGCATACTTGTAAGTCTGATTCTGGGCTCAGTCACATTAGGAGTGCCTCCTCCCACTGTATAACTCTGTGATTTGCTCTAGTACATAAGTGACAACTTTTATTTTTGCCAATGGGGGCACCTAAGATGATGGACATGTGGAAAGTTTTATGCGTTTCAGGTGACAGACCTCTTCCCAAGGGGGGCCAGGGCCCTCCGGCCCCCACGTATTCGGCACCTCTGCTCTAATAGGAAAGAAAGCAGTCAGGCCCAGTATATGGGAGAGCAAGTAGTCTGAGACTGTGCAGTGATACCAGTGTGTTTTAGCATGTAGCATAAAGCAGAATGATTTCAAGCCGCTTGTTTCGACGAGTGCAGAAGGTGAAAGATTCTCTTAACTAGTTAAACAGCGTTCTCCAAATATTAGAGGTACTTACTTCAGTGTGGAGTGGCTTACATCAATCAAATTACTCAGAATTGAGTTCCAGTCAACCAAAGTTGCATACTAATTTAATCCTTCCTTATACCCTAGAGTTAGTATTGACTCAAAAACTTTCCTGGATAGTTTGTCAAGAAGACTCTATTCCATTGCAGCAAAAGGAGACATATAAGATTCCTGTTGCAGACCGCTGATGAACTAGGCTAGATCCTAAGATGGATCATTGCCTTCAGTGGAGCCAGGCCAGTTTTTCCAAGCTGAAAATCTGGAACCTTCTACAAGAAAATGGCGAGGCCGAGATGCTGGGAAACAGCCAGGGAAGGAGAATCGATGCAGTGCTGCTTGTACCTTCTGCTGCTCCCTTTCTGCTTTATTTGCTGTTTTGTCCCTGCCACGTTGGGTTGTTTTATTCTGATATAGGGAGGCTGGCGAGTGCTGTGAGTATGCAGCCATGTGAAGTAAATAGGGCTGCATGGCAGCTACTAGTGTAAAAGCAGGAACAGAAAGGACAGCTTTAAAGTTTATTGGAAAAAGACACCTGCAGAATTCATGCTAGATTGGCCATAGCCATGAGACTGCTGGCCCTACAAATGTGTTTTTTGACCCATAATAGGCTACAGCTTGATTTAATAGGTCACATTTCACTGCCTTTATGGACATCCTTACATCTTCTTTTCAGGGTAATTATCTTTACACACATCTGATGTGGCAATGTAATTGACTCCTGCTTTTGTACAGTTATAGGTTAATGAACCAAACTGATAATTTTTTTTTAAGGATAGATCACTCATGTATTGTTTTTGAAATGAAGTTGCAGACGGATGTTTAGAAAGCTGTCTTAAGGTTATTCTGAACTCCCAGCTGACGGGCAGCTGATTTCCAAGCCCCTGTGCAGCGCAGTGCACAGAAACAGGAATGCTCTGGGACTCCTGGGAGCCCCGCTTTCCAGCAGGCCTGACTTGCTAACACTCAGCTCAAGTCAATAAAGCTAAGCCAATTTACCACTGCTGCGTTTCTGGCTCATAGAACGCATGCGGAAAAATGCAAACACTTAGGGATGTAGACCTTGCTATTTAAAAGCCACAACAGCATTCATGATGAAAAACATAGCTTTTTAGCCAAAAGCCAGAATTTCCCCTCAGATTGTGTGCTGACATGGTTTCACATTATTTTAAAAGTGGAAAAATGCACCTGTCCAGAAGTGGACCAGTTTTACTCCAAAGGGATTTAGATTTTTTTTCGATGGACCTTTGGTGTTTCTTAGACCTGTTACGTAGCTAGTATGTCACTATTTTGAAGACATTTGTGAACAGCTGAGATATTAAAGCAGGAAGGGCCAAGTTTGTACTTTGCATGTTTTAGGGGGCTTTTTACTGCATACTGCATAGCCTAATTACACATTTACGTTATAGCCTGGAGGGATTCCAGGAGACCCCTTCCATGCAGGACGGGAGGAAATCCAATCTATTAAAAAACAAAAAGCAACCTGTATTCTGCATTCTTCCTCATTCAGATGAGATGTAAACCCGTGACCCTGTCAGGAAATCTCCTCTGGCTTAAGTTTCAGTGATCTGGGCTCTTCCTACCTGAGGTGATAACATTCAAGCTTATCTGACTTCCCCCTGGAGTTTCAGTTGAATATGCCATTCTTCCTCACTTCGACATTTTAGCAGCAGTCCTACTTCCAGATCCTAAGGTGCGGAGCTCTATGCAAATGGGCGACTGGTGCTTCCTGAATCTGCGGGGGTACAATTTGTGGGCGGGCCAAAAGCCCCATATCCACTCCCGCGCATGAGAGGGAGGCAAGGCGACACTCTGGTTGGCCGGGGCACCCTCTGACGCTCTGGGCTCCAATGCGCTGTCAGGGAGGTCGGGGCTAGGTAGAGAAGCAGAGCGTGGTCCCAGCCATACAGTTGGGCTGGCAGGGATCCACTCTGCGCCTGGCCCCATTCTCAGTGGTGCTGAGTTGCGGTGCATCAACAGGGCCCCCAGGACTTTTGAGGGCCAAACTTGGGGGGGGGCATGTGCCCCCCCATTCCTCCCCTACCAGTTGCCTGTGTCTGTGCCCATGCAGGGAGCCCCTGAAGTCAAGAGAAATTATCACTGAGGCTGTGCAAGAATGTAGCATGGCTTGCAGTGCAGAATCGGGCCATGGGCTGTTGTGCAATGTTGCTTTGGCCTGGTAAAAGAGTGGCTGCACACCTGCTTGGAGCAGTATTATTTTCCCCTTAGAGGGAATGAAGCAGGGGAATTTTTGGCTAAGGGCATGCTCTTGCAGAGAGTTACTCACATGAACAGGTCCATTAACTTCGATGAGACTGTGCACAAAAGGATGGCTGATGTGAGTAAGGATCCTGCTGAGAGTCCTAATTAATATGTGAATGCATGAAAGGTGCTATGGAAGTGCCATCTTTTTATTATTACAGAGGTGTTAGTCTATTCTAGTAGAGGTGTTGCTACTGCTTTACCCCTAATGATTTGCTTTATTATTTATTAATAAATACCTGATACACGAACTGGGAATACCATGCCATTTTCTCTACTGGACTTTTCACTGCTTTGCACCAGCCTGCAGGTAAAAAGGGCTGTAAAATCCTGCAGTTAACCCAGCTGGGGACTGGCATGCAGAATGCAGCTAGCAAAGTAGCCCTGTCAGCCCTCTAGTGTCCAGTACACAGTAGCAGTAACCAGAAGCCATTGTGCTTCAGTGGTTCCTGGCAGCTAAGGCATGCAGCCTATTTTTGACCAGCTTTAATGTTCGGCATTAAATCCTGTTCTGTTCTAGGATTAGAGTAGTAGCAAGTGGTTCATTCGCAGCTTTTGAAAATGGGGCCCAATGTTTATTGGGTGCACTGAGAACAAGGGCAAGAAACAGTATGAAGCAATCATTAGATCCACAGGTTCACAGATAATAAGATATGGCCCAATCCACCAATCTTAAACCCAAAGATTTGAATACACGTGGGTAAGGACTTCAGCCTCACCCCTCTAAATTCATGAGCTACCTCTGGCCACCCTCCTGCAAAGTGACTGGTTAAGGAACTATTGTAAAAATTAGAACTTGAAAATATTCCTAAGGAAAGGATTTTAATGCGGATTGGGCTGTTTTCTGCCAGTCTCCTTCCCCCCATAACTTCATCAGCAAGTCCAACTCCGCAGGTGGACACCAAGGTAGGTGAATACCTACACATGTGTGAACAGCCCCACGAGGTTCAAAGGAGCTACTCACCTGTATAAGTATTTGAAGGATCAGGGGCATAAAATTCCCTCAGGCATTTGGCCTGAGTCTGTGCCTGATTGCAGGATTTGGCCTGTTGTTTTTAAACATCACAGTAATCACCGTGGTTTAATATTGCTGTGATGTTATCCCGAAAGGCAACTGGGAATTAGCATACTATATTTCATTATTTCGTGACTTTTATATATCCATATTTAGACTGAACAGTGTTAAAAAGAATATTTTATTTCATTATGCAATTTTTAGCGAGCTTATTATCAGTAATATGTTTAGCATAAAATTTATTAGTGACATGCCCTTTAATTTAGCCTGTCTAATTGGTGCTAATTTAGTTAGATTGCATTAAATTACACCCTTTAATGTAGCAATGTGTGGGTCAAGGAATCCATTCCAACAGGTTAGGTAATTTTTCATGCAGCTGAACAGTAAAAAATGGTATTGAGGTAGCTGAAAAATGCAATCGTGTTCCAAAATAATAGTTTCTCTAGATATTATTATTATTATTGGGAAACAGGATTTCTGCTAGAAGTGGTCTTGCTTTAAAGACTCGTAGAGTTCATTTTCCATCCAAAGTCATGTCCCCAGTTAAAAAAAACCTGAGACACAGCGAGGGAATTAAAATCATTCCTCTTAAGTAAACTGGAATTAGTAAGAGCAATCTTCATTTCAGCCCTCATTCCCTGTTTATCATGTTCAACAGACAGATAACAGTGAAAAATATATTGTCCTATTTTTTATCTGAGTTTCTGCTTTCTACCCCATTAGAATGACTTTGGTCAGACGGTTGAGTGGAGAGTAATTGATTTGCTCTCAGCGGTGTACAAAGAAGCAATCTGAGGCTGGCAAAACAAAAAAAGAGAAAAAAAAAAGACCCTGACCTGTAACTGCCATTGATCTCTGGTGGTAGGAGCAGGACTCCTGGGGGCGGATCCTCAGCTGGCATGCATGAATTGTCATAGCTCCCTGGAGACGGATGGAGCTTCAAGTCAGAGGAACGGTGACAGCCGCTCCTAACTGAGGTTTTGCCCCTGGATTCTAGTCCTGACTCTGTATGTAACCTTGAGAGAACCACCTGTCCTCCCTGTTCCTCAGTCTGGAGGAGCTTCTATTCTTCATTGCAAGGATCTCAGGATTTATGTGCTTTAAAGCTTTTCCAGTCCAAGCATAAGGCAAGCCCTGTAAGGAGTTAGGATGTGTTTTAGTATACTGCAGAGCCCTTACTTCCTTCAGGAATTCTGCTTTACTCCTCTGTACACCGTGGCTAGGGACAGACATTCAAAAAGCCTGAATTGATTCAGTCTTTGCAGGTTAGTCTAACCTGGCCAGGCTGAGTCCCAGAAATGTAGGCACATGCCTGCAGCAGCTCAGGCTAGAAGCCGGGGGCCACAAAAGCAGCCCTCCTTTCCCTTCTACAGTGCTGAGCTAAGGTGCAGGGGTGTGGCCGGGCCCCTGGGAGGACACCGTGATTAGGGAGGGGTTCTCCCCCTCCCCCCAACCAGCCCAGCAGGGAATTGATAACACAGTGGTTATCACCCCTAACACAGCGTTTATCACCCCATTAAGAAAACAACAGAGGGACATTACCAGCTACCTGTTGATTCTGCCTTTGTCCCATCTGCCACAGCATGGTCTGGAGCCAGCACGTGGTCCACTAGCTAATGCTGACAGGTGTCTGCGTAAGGCAGAGCTGGGGGGGGGGGACGGGGGAAGCCAAGCAGATGCTGCAAGTCTCTGGTGGAGCTCCAGCCAGGGAGCAGAGGGGAGGGGCCAGCTTTACTGTGGAGCAGAAAGCCCTGCCCAGCCCAGTGAGCATGCTGGGATGCTGGGGGAGTCTGATTTAATTTAAACCAGCAAGGGGTCTGGGACAGACCTTGCAGACATTGTTTGACCCAAATCAGTTAAGTCTGATACTACATTCAACCAGGTTTATCTCAAACCCATTTCAGTCATTTTCAAACTGGTTTATGTGTACTGAACATCTGTTCTGTTACAGGCGTAAACCAGTTTCTCATCACTTAAACCGGTTTATGTGTAATGTCTGTCCCTAACCCATGCTGGAATGGTCTAAACCAAAGCAAAACAACATTCCAGACCTTCAGATTTTATCTCCTTGGATGACAGCGTTAATCCTAGTCATGTAGAGAGTGAGCTGTCCAAGCTGTATGAGATCAGTGGGCCTTGGATGAATCATCCTGCTGCTGCTTTATTTTCCAATGCCTTGGATCTAGTATTTGAGGCTGCACTACTTTTAAAAATATGCCTTGCTTCATAATGGCTCGCTGACACCATTAGTATGATTCATAGATTGATTCATATGATTGTTAGATTCAGCTGCTTGTTTGCTGCCATCCTGATGTGTTGTGACGGTGGTGGTATCCCCAGCAAAGTAGCTGTGTTGTTGATCAGCCTGCTTTTCACAGCTTCATTGTAATGTTTCTTTTCCTGTTTAGGTTTACACAGTCATTTTTCCCATTTAATTTACGAGACACTATGTGCCCCTGAAGGTTAATTGACTGACTGTATAGGAACATTAAGTTGTTTATTCACCTACTGGCCTACACTGTGAGAAGGCAGCTGCAATTTTCCCCTCTGGCACCCAGCACAGAGCTGACCTGGAGGGATGGCACTGATAATAATTATGTCTTCTTACTAGGTACGAAGTCCTGGGAAGGGTTTTGGCAACAGAAATAATTGATTGTACCAAAATATCAACATGAATTTTCTAACCAAGCCTGCTGATTATCAAGTGGATGGGAGGGGGCGGGAATGGGACACCAAAGGCCACTGGGTCTGCTCAGAAACCCACTGAAGTCAACGGAAGATACTCCCATCAGGCCCATTAAGAGCTGTTTTCTGAGAATTAATCTTCGTGGAGTAACAGGAACAGCTCCTTTTAAGAACAGGTTCCAGAGCCTGAGTTGAAGCATATTTGATCCTGGACAAGATCTGTGATCAACTTTGCCATAGCTAATCCAGCTGTAAAACTGGCTGAAAAGGGAGCAGCAGCTCAGTGAAAATATCCTGCTGCCTCTGAGCTCCAATATTATGTTTTGGGTAAATACATATTAAAAAAAGAACAAGTGGCAAAGCAGCTCTGATAAGAAAATGCATCAATGATGCTGTAATTAGAACCAACATTATTCAACAATAATAAAGTATTTATTTTACTGTGATGACAACAGTTGTTTATTCTTGAAAGCTATATAAAGAAGCAGACTATCTATGTTGGAAAGAATACAGCAGCTGCCTAAAACAAGTTTCTTAAATCTTTGCCTAGAGGCACAATTCATTCTCGACAGTACAGCACATAGATGACAAAATGGGAGAATATGCTAATCCATCAGGGTCATGACAAGTGTGATGGTCCTGTGCTTTGGAGTGCTTACCTGGCTTTTAATAAAAATGTAGCTAAGGACTAGTGTGATAGCAAACAGGAAAGCAATCTCATGACACTGCTGTACTTCAGCTTGGTCTGCAAACCACTATCATAGCACTCCTGCCATTCACAAGCAGTATTCTGGAAGTGCAGTCAAAACATTCGTGTGGTCAGAGAAAACAGAGACTATTAAAAAGATGATGTTTATTTACTGGCTCTTGGTTGAGAACTTGAAATATCCCCATACACTGTCAAGGAAAAGCCACCCAGTTATCCATAGATGCATAGATTGTAAGGCTGAAAGGGACCTTGACCTTGGAAGATCATCAGGTCCAGCCCCCTGCACCAAGCAGGAAAGACAACTGGGGTCAGTTGACCCCAGCAAGATGACCATCCAGTCTCCTCTTGATTTCCAGGGTAGGCGATTGCACCTGGAGGGAGCTTATTCCACAGTCTGGACACCCTAACTATAAGGAAGTTTTTCCTGATGTTGAGCCTGAATCAGTCTTCCAGGAGTTTGTAGCCATTACTCCTGGTTTTCCCCAAGGATGCCCTGGTGAACAGTTGCTCACTGAGCCCTCGAGGTACTCCCTTATCCCTGTAGCGGGATTCAAATGGTATAGAATTAAATATGCAGTTAAGTCTTGTGAACAGTTTTGTTAGGAGGAAGTCATCAGCGGTGCCACAGAGCTGGTGATCAAGGGGATTCAGGACATTGAAGGCAGTGTTATAAGAGTTGCCTCACTGCAACCGTCTCAAGAACCTTGCCTTGAAAGGAATGGCCTAACCTGAGAAGAAGGTGTCTCAGACTGATTGCTCGGGTCAAGAGAGGGCTTCTTCACCAGAGGAGACACGTGGGTCTCTTTCCAGACACTGCTCCATGATGGCCCCAGCACTCTCCAGACATATCTTGGCCCGAGCAAATGAAAAAGATTTGTGATTCAGAATAAAAACAGGACTGGACAAAGCTTTTTTTTTTAATGAAATAGTTCATCTAGAAAATACCGAACCTGGCTGCTGCAAATTCCTTTGGTGTTTTAAAAAAATTCCAGACGTGGCGGTGAAAAAACTGGCCCTCTATCTGCAAAATGTTTCGTTGCTGCTTAAACTTCATTCTCATTGTTAAAAATCAAAAGCGTTTGTGCAATAATAAGTCTTTCCTTCAGCCAACGGAAACTGTTATGATCATGTAGTCTGATCTTATGCCTAACACAGGTCAGGGCATTGCATGTAGTCATATCTCCATCCAGTCCCTAGGTAGTGTTTTTTGTCCCTCGTTACTGTCCATTATCCTCCTTCCTTCCTTCTTATCATGCGCCCTCTCCCACTAGTGATCTTCCTTTCTCCAGGTACTTTGCTTTCCCTCTTTCCCTTCAGCAGCATTGTGGATGATCTCTGGCCATATGGGGGCATACTATTTATGCTTAAAGTATTGCTAGTAGCAGTGCCAGGCTTGCCCGCTGCTCTGATCAGTGTGAGGTGTGAGACTTGGCGCCAGAGCCATACTTGCCAGCATTTCAAAACAATGAATAAGGATGTCTGAAGAGAAGAACGGGCATGGGCTTTAATCCTCGGGTCCAGGAAAGCTCTGAGCAAGGCAGGCAGGGGAGCTAAATTCTCCTTATGGTGTCGTAGAAACAAGGGTCTCTTTCTTCTTAGGAGAGGAAATGGGCACCAGCCCTCACCTCAGCTGTATTCCCTCCTCCTCCTGGCCCCTGCAGACAGACCCATCGGGAATCTGGAGACCCCCAGGAGAGGCAGAGACTAGCAGCGAACATATGAAGAGGGGCCACCATTCCCATCTGTGCCCAACATTGCGTATCTGGGCTTCCGTCTCCCCAAAAGAGACCGATCCGGGACATCTTTGATCAGTTTGCAGCCACTCTGCCTCTCTCCAAGCCACTTGCATGGCCACCGTCACTGTTGGATACAAGTGGCTTATGGGCTCCGACGAGCGCTGTCTCAGCTCAGTGGGTGCCTGCTCGTCGGCCCACGCGGCTTCTCAGTTCCAGAACTGGAAGCATTGTTTCCTGCCGCAAAGATAAATACGAATAATCACTCCAGACGCCAAAGCCTGTTTTTAATCAGTCCCAAAAAAGGGCTAGTGGTTTCCGCCTGCTAAACTGCAACCTCCATGTTGCCACCTGGAGGAGCGAATAGGGCGCAAGTAAAGAAGGGTGCCAAAGGCGGCATTTCGGGAGGTCTGTACACATTGAAGCCCCCATTGGATCTGCCTCACTACGGCCCTTCTTCTTTAGAAGCCCAGTCCCCGTGTGTGATTAGTTCCCTGGTGGTCCGGGTTGTTGTGCGGGGAGGGAAGGATTCACCCAAAGCAAGACTAGGTCAGAGCAGATGAGTCCCACAGGGGGACTCATTGTGAGGCTCCAATAGCATATTTTCTTTGTCAATTTATGCCACAGATGCATACACGATAATAGTTTAAATCCAGCTAGTTAGGTAACGCCCAGAAGCTATCATTGCACTAACGTATTCATAGTACCGCATCAATTGCTGTAAATCACAGAGATATAGATAGGCTGTAGTTGTCATGTTCTTTGTGATTAAAAGATGTAGAATCTCTAATCACTACAATGAGAGAGACCATCATCAATAAAGGGAATCTCAGGCTGGAGAGCTGTATTGATCTATGCAGACAAATTTGCAAACTCTATTTCTCAGTTCTTGCACACTTTAAGCAACGTAACATGGCCTTTAAAGATATGCCATCAGCTTCACTGCCCTCCCCGCCCCCCCCAGGGTTGGAGGAATAAATTAATGTTTACATTGACTTGAGTCAGGCTCACTAGCAGGGAGAGGCTGGGAGGATGTTAATTTAGTAGCTGTAGGTTTGTCAGGGGAAGTGTTTTGCATGGGTAGATGGAACTTGCAAAGCAGGGCAGGGTGTTTTTCTCCAAATGATGTATGCACACTTCTAGAGGCAGCACCTCCGGACAGCAGTGGGGCATGCGATGTGCAGACTGCAGTCCTGATTTGCTTCACTGGCAGAACACCGGCAGCTGCCCCGTACAAGCACCTGGCAGTATCTGCTCCAGATAGTGGGTAAGGCCAGCTATGGAGAAGACAGCACATGTCTGGAGATGCATTGCCAGCAATGTGGGAGGGACTTGTACAGAGCCACAGACAGAGCTAAAGCCAACTCCATTACAAAAGAGGGTGGCAACAATACCACTATGTTGCCGCCTTTCTAGAGGGAGGATTATCTTGGGCATAACCACAGATTACGTACCTCTGCACCGCAGCTGCACCCTACCTGTCATCTCCAAAATATTTCATTGTATGTCTAGCATGCTCCTTCCCTTAAAAAAAAAAAAATTACAGCCTGAAATGCATAAAATATTTATATTCAAACTGTGGAATTGTAGGCAAAAATGAATATTAAATGACCAAGTGTGATAAAGATGGAAGCATTGCCTCAATGTCCAAGATGGCTGGGGAAGTTTTTTCTGTTTGTTTGTTTTGCCTTAAGAATCTCTGGGGCACAAAGTACAAAGAATTTATGTGAAATTTTATTAATACAGAGCATGTGGCTTTGAAAGCTTAAATGCGTCTATTCCTTTCAACTCACAATCACACGGTCCTCTGTGTGTGCATGTGTGTGTGTATGAACTCTGTGTGTGTGTGTTTAATGGAACATTCTCTGTATAGAAATACTGTACCTTCATGTTGCAGTTTCCCTTGTTTTCACTACTCTCTTCTTTATGCTTGGGTGGTCATATTTTGAAATTTCCCCAGGACCAGTTTTTCATGCAGTCACGTTTCTCATCACATCTGAAGGATGTTGTGCTTTGCATGGTAATTAGGTCCTCTTTGTTTCATCTGCTGAACTGCTCTCAGTTACTTCCTGCAGCATACTTGCGACTGGAGGCTAGTGCTGTAATGTTAGAGCAGTGTGGATCGTCTAGGAGTAAACAGCTTCATCTTTTTCTTTTTACTTGTTTTCTTAATACTGATTTACATCCTGTTTAAGCTGGGTACAGTTACACTGTTTTCTTAGAGTCATGTCATTCATGAGAATCCTTCTGTGATCAGTTTGTGCGGTAAGGCAGTCTATAGGAGTGTAATCTTAGTGGAGGTTTACATATGTATTTGCATACACACATATATAGTTATATATACAGTTTATACATAAAACTATATAAATGCAAACACACATTTTAACTATTCCCCTAGAGCTTGAAAACTCCGCTGGCCCAGATGGGAACGTGCGTGCCATCGAGTGCTGCACAACCTGAGCCTGCCAGTGACTTGGCTCCTATGTTTTTGGCTGGGGTGCTGTGGAGGATACAGTGATGTGAACCCAGTCCCGTGCTCCCCATGTTCAAGGCCTGGGAAGAGGGCTGCCAGGCCTCTGGTGCAAGTCTGAACTGTGAGCACTGGGAAGCAGAGAACCGCTGCGATGCCGTGCCCTCCAACCACTCCTCCAATGTTAGCTGTACGCTGGCCCTTAAGGCCCCCTGTAGAAGAGGTATTTTAAGGGGCCAGTTCAGAACTGCTTCAAGTCTTGTTCACTTTGCCACAGTGCCTTAGCACACTCAGGATTGGGTTTTGCAGTCGAGGCACAAACCTTGCCACCGTGAACCCTGTGTAAACCAATGTACTGTCCTTTGCCTGACTGCAGATGCTCAGCTTGAGTCTCGGTGCTCATGGGATTGCCCGAGCCACGGCAGAATGAAAATGAACCAGAATCTCGTCAGATTTTGCTGCAGCGGTTCCAGCCCTGTGGGCGGCCATGAAACTGACGTGGATCAGGTCAATTTCGACGTGCTGTCCTTGGGGAAACCTGAGGGCCAGGAGTGGCTTTCACCGAAACCATGCACTGGGGAAGGTAGTGCCAGGTGCAGGTAGCAGGAGTCCCCAAATGTAAAGATGAGGGCAGACCCTAGAAAGTCTTTTCACCTTCCCTCCAGGGTTTCCGAAATGTGATCTGTAAATGTGTCAACAGCGTGTTGGGATTCATGAGCGTGTTCATAGAGGGCTGTTGTGACAAAAAGTTCGGCACCCAGAGCTTTACCCTTTTTTGGAGCAGCAAGGAGGATGTGGAAAGAGCAGAGGCGTAGCTGGGCAGCTCCGTGCCTTGGGCAGCCCTGTAATGCCTGGGGCAGTGCCAGCTGCCATCGTGCTGATGAGCTGCCAGTGCAGTCATAGCTATTTTTGCACCCCCTCAAAGGCAGTGTCTGGGGTTGCTGCCCCAGTTGCCCCCCTTAGTTACAATACAGGGAAGCAGTGAGGTATTCACTCTCTTGTCTTTTCAGGAAGTCCTGGATTGGCTTCTTGCAAAATGCCAGAGGTGAAATGGTGAAGGGCTCTAAGCTATGAAGTTGATATGAAGGATGGAGCCTACAACCAGGGTTCAGAAAGAGCATTATGGCAAGAGGGGTGAGATAACACAGATAATTTTCACCCTAGACAGTCCTGGTTCTCAAACTGATAGGTGATGGGCAAACACTGTGTTTGCCCAACGTGGCAAACCAAACGTGAGCGCACACACATCGCTGAGTGAGAGAGAGAGAGAAATATATCAGTGATGTAAAGCAAACACATTACTGAAATAGGGAATTCCAGCTAGTTGTCTAATGTCTATCTGTTTTTGTGCTGCAATTAATAATGCCATTACTGTGATTAGAATGATTGGATATTCCTTTAAGTGGTCTCTAGTTTAGGGCTTCAGCTGGGTTTTTTTTCTTGTTTGTGTGTTTTGCAAACACATTAAGAAAGTCTCCCAACTAATATGACAAAATGTCAAGTAAAATCCTGTCTCCTAAAGGACTGATGAGATCATATGCATATGACTGTGTGTTATCTTACAGTGACACATGGAATTAAGTCTTGGAGCTTTATCACCTGAGAAGGCATCATTATGCCAACAGTTTCTCCCCGTCAGCCATTCAAAACATGACAGCTTTCTCCCTTCAGCCAATTAAAGCAAGACTATTTTTTTTTGTACCAGCCAGTCAAAATTTGGCGGTTTGTTCATTTTGCAGAGTTTCTTCATTTCATTTTATGCAGTTTTCTAGACTTATTTGCAAACATTAAGTTAGTCACACTGGAAACAAGACCCCCTCGCTTCCCCAGGAATCTGCAGTCCCCATGAACTCTAGGCCTCTGGGTTGCTGGTGGAAGGAAAACTGACCCTTTCCATCATCCTGATGAAACAGCCAACTGCGAGCATGTAAAATATGGGTGGGCTCCTGGAACCGAGCAGGACTTGCCATAACAATGGCTATTTGGTGACACTGAAACATTTTGCCAATGTTTGTCCTTGTTACCACATTTTAAACAATTCTGAGAAATTATGAAAACGCGGTAAGTGCCAAGGGCAGCATTTTCAAAATGAAACATTTCAACTCTCCCATTTGCAATGGTTCTTGAATTCAAAATTCCCTTTGAAAACTACAGGTGGGGGAAGATTTGAACCCTAATGAGGACAATTCCGATTTGTCAAAACAAAACTTTCCTATTTGTCAGAAAATATATTTTTCCCTGCAAAATTTTGATTTGTTGAAAAGTTAAGGAAAATTACAGGTTTGTTCCAGACCAGTTCTCCCCACCCCCACCGGCAATTAAACAATGTACCTTCTACTTTTACCTAGTACTTCTCAGGAGCCACTGACTCCCAGGCCTGTGATCGGATAACCAGGCTAGTATAAAAGCCTAGTAATTGGTTGTGCCAGTAGCGGTAGAAGTATGCGGTGATGCATTTCCTCACCCTTCAGTCCTGTGTTATCAGTGGGAGCGTGGGTTGACCCAGGAGTTGCAGAGCCCGTGCAAGAAGGTGGTCTCCAGGTTCTTGGCGTCATAAAGCTAACCTCATCCCTACGAGGATGGTGCTTGGGGCTGCAGCCTTATAATTGGAAAGTAGGAGTGTGTGGTATGAGAGATGACTGGCCCTCATTAACCCTTTTTGGTTTTATGTTCTCTATTCATTTTTCATCGACCTGGGCAGAGATACATGTCTAATGTCATGTCCTAATGTCATGTGCCTTCTTTTGGTTTTGCTAGACTCAAAGAGACCGCCTGTGCCCCTCGACCTCCCATAGCACCAGGACTGGGAGCATGTGCCAGTCCCCAGTAACTTTATGACTGGAGACGTGATGTATGCTTCAAACCTTAGAAGTCTTGGCACAAAGGGATAAATAGTGTCTTGTTCGGGGAGCCGGAGCCTGTAGGGACCGCATCACTGCATCCAATGGCGCTGACTTGGGGGAGCGTGAAAAAAGTAGTAGCTGCTGCCACAGCTGCACAATCGTGCCAGGGCGGCACCTGAAAGTCACTGCCGCCTCCGTGATTTGCAGCTCCCCGGGCACCCGGCTGACTTCCGTACCCCAGAATCATGAACCCCACTTGTCTTCGGTTCCCAGCCACTTGCAGGCCAGCTGTTTGTCGTACAGCCAAGACCAGGGCTTTGCTTTCCTCACTCAAGCCTTCAAAATGGGACTTAAATGGGATTTAAGTGCTGCATAAACCTTGTCTCATCACTGTGTACAAGAGTGAGATTCCCCCAGAAAGAATAGCTTCTTGAAGGGTGTCAACTCTGGAATAACCTACCTTGTGTTTTTTTGATATTTAGCTGCTTGTTCAATAAAGGCAAGTCCTTTAAAGGGAGCCCCCATGGATGACAGAGGCATGCTGACAATAAGCTTATTGGCTTGTTAGGTCAGCCAGCAAACTGATGCTGCGAGGCCCTTAGCGTTTAAGAACAAAAGCAAAACGTTTCTGGGAGCTGGTTGCTTCAGAAGGCTGCAAACTCGTCCCCAAGCTGCACTTTTTCCCCCTGAAATGCTCTGTCTGTCAGGCCTGATTTCAGTTATAAAAAGGAAATAATAGGAAAAAAAGGTCAGACCATTTACTGGGGATTGACATTTACGGCTAGTCAGGAATCTCCATTTGTGTACAGCTTTGCATGTGCACGTAACTCCATCCTCCTGAAGATCTCAAAGCACCCCTATGCATCAGACCCTAAGGATCCCACCTGCCCTGGTAAGGCTCGTCCTTTTTATAGGTGCAGTGGCTCTGAGAGGTTAATTGATTTGTGTAAGGCCACATCAGAGCCACAACAGAGCCAGGTCTTAGAGCCCCGCACCTCTGCCCGTTCCTACGGCTCCAGAGTTACTTGTCTATTTTAATAAATGATCATTTGTCCCATTATTAGACATAAAATATGTTTTAAAGAAAATAGTATTTTATATTTCCTCTGTAAAATGTTTATAATAGGGCGTATTGTCCCATTGATGCCACTGGTAACATTGGGAGTTGCGGTTTGATGGCAGGATGTGTGGATTGAGCACAGTATTGTCATCTGTAGCTCCACAGCCATAGCTCAGTATGAAGTATCTGAAGTGTGGGCACTACGTGGGATGGGCGGCACAAATGGAACGACTGATAAAGGTCTGTATTACATGCAGGAATTAAAATGAGTGACAATCTATAGCGGTGTGGGTTGTAGCCGTGTTGGTCTAAGGACATAGGCAGACATGGTTCTTTGGGTAAATCCAGCATCTTTTATTTAACCAACTAAAATAGTTGAAAAAATTCTTCTTTGTGGTACAAACGCCCTTCCTCAGCCTGAAAAAGGGTGCCTGTACCCAAAAGCTTGCAGAGAAGAATTTTTCCAACCATTTTCTTTGGGCTAATAAAAGGTATTGGATTTACCCAGAGACCCTTGTCTGACCGCCTTTAGGGCATTACATGCTTTTTGGCCATAAAGTTGAAGAAGAGAAGGAATGCAGGGAGAAGGAATAGCCACATACGTAGACAGTCATGTACACATGCACACACATGTGCACATGCAAGTCTTAAATGAATGCAGCTGGCAGTGCCTCAGACAAGAATTTGAACACAGAAGTACTGACTTGGAGATACAAGTACTGCCAAGCAAGTGCCTTCCAAAGGTGAAGAAAGATGATTAATATCTTTGTGACACCCCTCCGCTATTATATTATCCTGATTTTTCTCAGCTGCATTTCTTATAGGTGAGATCTGTGATCCATAATAGTTGCCAGTTGTCTACTTGCCTTAACAGTGAACTGAGAAACGAGATCACTTCTTCTCAATGAAACAGCGCTCGCCCACATAATACAGTCTTTGGGGTAAACCTTCAGTTGCGGTGCTTGGCAGCGTAACTGTTCAGCTCCCATTAACATTAATGGGAATCGCATGGCTAAATCCCCACGTGTCATGCTGAATATTTACCTCTTATTGTCCCTGTTTTCATATTACCATTTTCTTGCCATTGCTCATACATCATTGCAGTGTTATTCTCAGTGCCTTGAATTAAGGGGCTAATATTCCAGCATTAGGGATTTAAGAAACTGCGCACAGATAGGGATGGAGTATAATTTATAGAAGAGATAAAACTGTAATCTTGAAAATGTTGATAGAATAGCATATCATTGTATAATAGGTGCTAGATGCCATTTAGAAAGAAAGGCCTTGTAGCATCCGGATAAGATGCCGAGTGTTGTTTTTCAGGCTCACCAGTAAAACGAAGAAAGAAGACAGTTAGGATTTAATGAAACATGTCGTAGAAGTGCACGTAAATGCTTGCTTAGATAGTTTAGAGATTAGTGCCGTAATAATAAATTGTTGTTTATAGGGGACGTCCTGCCCGGAGACCTCTGGGCAATGCAAAAAAAGAAAGGAACAAAGGATTTACTGGGAATTGTCTCATTCTGATGGTGATGTTATTTCAGATTCAGAAGTCCCCGTTGCTTTTATGACAGTCCGTTTGTGAAGAGAACAGGCCTTCAACTGATCCGTTAGAGTTGTGAATGACTCTTGATAGTGTAACGCATATGGGTAGGTTTATTTATCTTGAGTTTGGAGCTTTTACGGATTCCAGCTATACGTCTTCTCTACAAATCTTGTTTTTCTGCTTATGGCATCAGTCAGAATAAATGGAGGCAGTGGAATCTGCCAAGGCGGCTGTAGGGAATTTCCCTGAAGTGTCCCCCGTCTCCTAATATATCAGTGTCTCTTCTTGTCTGTTTTTGATGGGGTCCAGCAGCAGGTCAACATCCTTAGGTAAAGAAAGGCTTCCTGAAGTGAGCAGCAGTCACCGAAAGTAAATTAATGGAAGTCGGCATCTGCTGATCTCTTTGACAATAAGGAATTTTCCCTGCCAACATTTAGAAACCATTGGAAATGGTCTCCATTGGATACCAGATTTCAACTTTCTGCCCTGGGCTGCCAAAAGTATTTCAGCAGAAAATGCTAAAGTAAGTTGAACTTTGAATTATCATTTCAATGACTGTCTATTAAAATGGAGTAATGCTCTGGCACTGCACCTGTGAGGCTTTGGCTTGCATCTTGCAGAATAAAAATCTGTCTGCTTTGGCAGCTGAAAAGGTCACAAGTGCGACGATGTCAGGTAGTTTTAGCCCAATCCAGATTCTCGATTAGGAGGTAGATGTTGAAGTGGTTTGTTGCTGGATATCGTTGCTGAATCAGGTCACACCGGCTTTTATAAATACATTTTTATTTAAATGCAATCAACCAAATTAAGCTCAGACTGTCGCATTCTTCAGCTCAGCTCAAACTTTGCTTACGGAGCTGGAATAAAAAACGAGCCAAATGCAGTTTGCGTTGTGTCGATCCTCGTAGAGCTTTCAGCAGTTTCCTGCTTCCGTAAACTCGATGGATGCCAATAGAGTTAATGCTGATTGACCCAGGTATGATGGAAAACGGATTCTGGCCCAGAAAGTCTGAAGTTCACCACAAAAATGCACTCAGGTATTCAAACACAGTTGTCACCCACAGTTGTATATTTTAAAATCTATTTTACTTCTGAATTTTCACTAGGTGAAAGTTTAAGGTGACTGTATCTTTTTGTTAAATCATGTAGAACAGGGAAAGGATCACTTTTCCCAACGGCTTCAGGTGGACAACTTGACTGTTCTTTAGGGCTCAGTTTAAAGAAGACAGATATTTCTATAATGTTCCTGCTTCTTTGAATATGTGTACATATATGCGGACGTTCATATAAATATTTCTCCTTAAGACTTCCTCCCAGAAAGCCAGATTGTGCTAGCAGACATTGTGGTTGGCATAACTGGTGATCTCTGTTTATATACCATGTGATCAAACACGTCCAGGAGACTGGAAAGCTGGTTAACAGAGCTGCAAAACCCTTTTGCTGCCTTTTTTTTGCCCCAGTCTCACTTCACATGAACATGCCTTGTCTGTGCCAGGAGGCCCTGGTGATTCCCTTCGGTGTCTGCTTGCAGATTTTCTTTACACGTGCAAAAAAAGTACAAGTTTGAAAATCAGCTGTTATGGTCAGGTGCATAAATTACCTTGTTTTAGTCGATGCTCTCTTGCAGCCTTTTAAATTAGTGGCCATTTATGCCAGGTCCAGCACCAGGATGCATCTTTGTTTTATTTATTCCCTTTTCCTTTCAAAATATCTTTTTTTTTTTTTTTTTTAAAGGGTAAATAAACCCCAGGCTCCACGTGACTGTGATGCAATGCAAGGCCTGATGGAACTGGATATATATTGTAAAGATTAATTGGCATGCAGTTAGGCCTCATAAAGCATGGTATGCCATGCATTATCCTCTTTTGCCTTCCATTTACAATGCGGTATCATTCACATCGTGGCATCGACTGAGAAAGAGCCCAAGCAGCAGGCTGAGCCTCCAGAGCGACTTGGCCTTGGGAGAGCAGAAAGATTCAGCTGGGCCTTAATTATGGGGCAGACGTAGCAGGGTCTTGTCTTTCTCTCGTAACTGGATAGGAATGGCCCCTGGGGCCCTTAAAACCACAGAAATATCTTTTATTTGTTCTATTGATTTTCCTGCCAACACAAAATAGGTAGCGTGTTGTCATATTTTCAGCTAAAAGCGATGGAATTCAACTCCTGTTTTAAGAAACACTTTCTTCCATGCAAAGATCTGGGGATTTTATTTTTTATGTTTTTGGATTTTTTTTTTGAATGAAGCTGGGTGGGAAGATGATGTGGTAGCAAGGCTGATAACAAAGTCAGAGAGGCTAAATGCTGTGATTGAGAACCATTATTTATAACTGAACAAAGTGGTAATTTTGCAACTATCACTTCTCAAATATGTGACCATTTTCGTGTAATAAAACTATTACGCTGTAACTGTTTACTTATCACAAGACCATTATGTGATTGATGACCTGAAAATGGAGGTTATCTTTCAATTCATTTGAAATGCAAACTGACTAGAAAATCTATAGCTATTGTAGCATATTTTTAAGCAAAATCAGGCACCTACATTGACCTCCTATTTACATTTCTTTGAGAAGAGAAATCACATAAAAGCTATCAAGAAACGCATTTCACAGCAGGCAAATTAATTGGTTTTACTGTATTTGAATGGAGGGTTTGTCAAATAAAACATGCCATGACAGTTAATAGTGTCATTTAGAGGCAGAAAATTATTGGCTTATTTGTTATTGGATAAAAGGAAGGCAAACACTTTGTATTAGGAAGTTTTAATGTGTTTAAAATCCTCATTAGGGATTTATGGACATTCTTGCTTAGCATAGCGCCTCATTAATTTGAGGCTAAACAGTTACTTCTGTGTTTCAATTCCAGTGGTTCCCCCCCCCCCCCTTTTCTTTAATTAGATCTCGCATTAGAGTTTGGTCTCTACACCAGTGGAGATGTAGAATTAATTAATGTGATTTATAAATCTAATGGAAGTGAGTTATTCTTAGATATCTTTTTATTTTAGTGAGCAGTTAAACCTCACGTACCATAAGTGCACAAAGATCTGAGAGATTTCAGAAGCTTAATAAAAGTATGTGGCTTCTGCATTGAATACATTTAGCAATGGCCCTGGCATTAATAAACCAAAGCATTTTAATAGGAAATGTAAGTAATAGGGGAGCGGTAAAGATCCCGTTCAAATTCAGATTGTCTTTGTTACAAGTTATATACTGTCCAAAATGTGCCAGTTCACCTCCACATACGTGAGGTAATAGTGTCATCCAGTGGCAGTTGAGATAATCATATGTTTTAGTATTTAATAAGGGCACCACCGCACTCTCTAGATGGGTGGAATTAGGATTAATTCCTCATAAATATGCAAACAGTTCCATTGTTTTCACATCCCTTGTATTGGTCTTTCTTTTTACCAGCAATTTTTTTCTTGTATTGTCAGCTATTAGAAATATTTGCAAGATATGTGTGTCAACATGGGCACCTAGCCATTAATAGTTAAACTGTAGATGTTTCCAAAAGATGATTTTGTTTCCTCAGCATGCAGGCCCATGTTTTTTGCCCTTTGACTTGTGGCTTTCTATTATAAGAAGGCAGTTGGAAAATGTAATTTGCAAGTCACGACTATGGTGAAGAGACATACGAAAATGACTAATTTGCTGCAACCTTCAAGCAATTAATTTGGGTCCCTGCATTGTCCCTGCAGCTGCGTCTTTGCAAACTGCTGTAAAAAAAACTAGGAAGTGTTCTTTTAATGAGGATATTCATACCTGCTCAACAGCAAACAAACAGGCTAAACCTTGCCCTGTATTCATGTGGCTATATTTAAGATATATAAACACATAAAAGATGTTTTGTGTTGAAAAAAATAAAATGAAATGATACAAATTAAAAAAAAAAAATCACAACTCCGAATACACTCGGTCAAATAGTGTTTAAGTTGCACTGATGCTGCTTCAGCAACATCAGTAGAGGTTTCCCCACTGCCATAAAGAGCACCATCTGATCCGTAATATTCCTGGGTTTTTCACTGGAACTTTACACGCACGAGCCCTGCTTTTGATTTCACTCATATTGGTCTGTATCAGGAGTAAGTTAGTTGGAGTCAGTGGATTCACGTGAGTACGAAGAGGATGGAAATGAGATCAGAATCCAAGTCGCAGCAGATCGAGCCATTTTACTTTGCTAGAAGTAAGGCCTCAGAAAAGGTCGAATTTGTCCCCAGACCTACACAGACTTTGATGGCCACGTTCTCCTCTCGCTTACGGCACTTTTACGTTCGTGTAAAAGTTCATTTACTGAAGTCCCAACTTCCGCACTGTTATATTTGTTTTACAGCACTATAAGGGGAGAGACAGACCCTGAATCTTTACATTTGGCACACTGTGTGTTTCGCACTGCTGGGGGGTCACAGAGTCTGTTAGTCTGGCGTCATCATTAAAAAGTACAAGTGCAGAAGTCATCTTAGGTCGATATACCTTTTATTATCAGTTGGTAACAGCTTTTTATCTTCAAAGGCAAAGTGAAAATACAGGAGAATGGGTTAAATGAGTGCGTATAAATATATAATTGATTGTCAGTATTACTGTTATCCTGTGAAGGAGCTTGCATGATATACTGCTTACCAGAGCTAACTTCTGCAGTAGTTTTCTGTTTGCAAGCAAAAACAACTTGTGTTCCAGGAAGTAGAAGTTTTTGGTCAGAACAAAACCACAAGATGACAAATGCGCCTTTGTTTGCCTCTGAGCAGTGTGATGGTCCGTTTGATAATCAGATCTGATTGTAGAAATGATCTTCCAAAACTACGCCATTCAGTTTCCATCGATAAACTGTAATTCCTTCTGATTCTGTTCTCTCTTGTTATTCTACTTAGTTGATAGAGACGGTGATTGGAGATGAGTATGTCATTGCTTCTGTGTGAAAAATTAAAGCTATGCTTGGCTGGTAGCTTGAGTTTCTGGTGAAGAGACCACTGAAGTCTGTGGGCATCTTTCTAACAATTTTATGACCTTGAATCAGGTCATAAAATTGCTTTGCTCTCTAATTCATATGATGTGAGAGAAGAGGCCAGATGCTTCTCTGAGTTACTCTGACACAGCCCATTGACCTCAGTCGAGTTTGCACCAACTTAACTAGCGGTAGAACTTGGTTCAATAATTGGCATTGCTCAGATTTTAGTGACCTTGGATATTTGGCATAACTTTTCCATGGCATAACTTGTATTTCAGGGGCTAGCAGAAAGGCTGCTGTCTATGTTCGGATTTCAGGCATGACTTTAATTGCATTTTCTTTTTAATATTTCTTTTAATGTAGATTTTTCACTGGCTTTTTAATATACTTCAGGGAGTTTTAAGGGGTGAAATAATGTGTAGCTTAGTCTTTTCATGGCATTTAGGTTCCTGGGTGGCAGAGGCACAATAAGAAACCAACATATTTGTTTTATTTGGGACCCACAGATGACTCCTTGGGGAATTAATAACCCTGAAAAATATAAACACTTATTTAAATACCAAGAGGGTCAGATTTATTTGGATTTAGTAGAATACCACCATAGTTGGCTCCATTCAGTTGCCGCAGACCCCAAATACACAGTCCTGTTACACATTGGTGCTGACCTTACGGAGATCAGATATACAAAAAAGAAATAACATTTAACCAACATTATTCAGTTTTTGCTCTTTTGCTGTACCTATTTGTACCTGTTTGCACTAAACGGAATAAGGGAAAGCCAGGAAAGGCCCAGCTCTTCAGTTTAGCCTAGCATCTATTTCAGGCATCTTTAACAGGAATGATGCTTTCAGGACCAAAATGTTAATGACATAAGGAAATATATGGAAGGACTAAATCGTAAAGCAGCCTGGGATGATTAGTATAGTGGCCTCTGTGCAGTAGTATTAAATTCACCATTCATAAATGTAAAGCAATCCATGCCAGGAGAAGAAATATATACAGACAGTAATTGAAGGACAGGCTACCTTTACCAAAGAAATAAGTCTGAACGAGGCTTAGGGATAGCTGTAGAGAGAAAGCAACTGTGAACTTGCCGTGCAATACCATTATGGAACGAAGGAAATCAAGATTTAAGTTGCGTTATGTTTTATATTATATTATGCACGTTTTCAGTTCTGTATAGGAACATAGTCTTCATTTTGTTGCAGCTGGAATACTGTGTCTGGTCCTCTGAGTTTAGTAAAGATACAGTAAAACTGGATAAAGTACAAAGAGAAACAACAAAATGCTACTGTGCCTGGAGGGCATGACATAAGAAATGTACTATTTATCAGTAATGACCCCTACTTCTGCCAATCTGTCTTCATCGCTATGTAATTTTCTTGCTACATAACCAGATGCGTGTTTTTGGCTGAAAGCTGTTTGTTAACCAATCCATCATACTGGCACCTTGGAAGGATATGGTTGGATGTGCGCTTAGCGTTGGATTCCCCTCCTTACCAGATGAAACCCTCTCTTCTCCACCATGTCTGGGACCTGTGCTGTTCTTGGTACTGACTGACCCACTTTCCAGCACAATATTTATCGGCATAGAAGTGCCCTCCATTTGTAAGAGGTGTTACAGGAACCGAAGGCATTCTTCGACTTAGGCTTTTCCTTTACAGTCCCCATGTCACTACCGATTTGTTAGACTTTTCCTCTTCTCATCCTGCGGCGCATGCTAGAATTGATCAATCAAGGGCCAGGCAAAGATCTTCTCATGCCAGCAAGTGAGAAATCAATTTGTGCCCAAAAGAGTAAACAGCAACATGAGTTGCGTCTCTCTGGAGTCCAGATAGGTTCCTTGATAAAGGATAAAGCATCCGAAGCGGAGCTGTTGACATACAGTAGGTATTCAAGCACAGGTGCCTAGAGTTGGGGTACTGTAGTCATTTACTTTTTGAATGCTAGATGTTATTCAAAAGACAGGAGAATTGTTTACGAGCAGTTGATCCTGATGAAAAGGCAGTGCTATGCTTCAGTCCCAGCAGAAAGATTATCCACTGCGCGATGGTGGTCACCAAACTTGCATGTGAATGTGCAGGACTGTGTGCTTTCTGGTCTCCCAGCAATGGGGTGGAAGTTGTTGCTGGTCTTATTCCGAGCCCGAGTCCCAAGTATTGGCATTTCCAAAAAGTTGCCAAAATCTCACATCAGTAAACACTGATTTGACATCGTTGATTGGGAGCAGGCACATTACAGAGTTTTTTTCCGTGCAGCGCAAACACAATCTGAGCTCATGCAGGTTATAAATTGTTCTGAAGTCGAGTGGAGCCAAGGAACTGATGAGTGAATAAATGGCAGGTTAGACGAGCATTACTCATCAGAGATTGTAACAGTTCACCCACTGTCATTTGATCTGCGTAACGTTAAGTCTCCTTCCCCTTTATTCCTGTTCCCTCCCCTCTTCGCATCCTGTTCCCCCACAGTTTAACCTTCTGCCATCCAAGGTGAACATTAAACCCTTTGGGGCCACATCACCTAGGTTCGGTCTTTCACTTGTGAGACTGAAATGTGGAGAGACCCTTATGTATTAGTTTGGTTAAAGTGGAATATTTCGGCCATCTGACCTTTCTTTCTTCCTTTTTTTTTTTTTTTTTTGGCTGGAAGCAATCTTTTAAAGTAAACACAAAGTCTTTTGACGCAAAGGAGGTTTGCCAGATTAAAATGAAATTGGAAAATGAAGTTCAGTGTACCATGTAACTGTTGTGAAATCTTTTTGTTTTGATTGAAGTTACATTACCTCAGGACTTATGTCTGCAGCTTATGTAATATTAACTGTTCTTCAATCAGAAGTTCATGAATACACTTCAGACTGAGAAACGAGCTTATGGTAGGAACTGCGAACAGTCGGGCTTTACTGAAACACAATTCCTGGGATCGCTGTCCTGCTAAGTCAGGGCATGTTGTTCACAGAGTTGGCATGGCTCAGAAAGTGTCTGCAAATCGGAGCCCAAAGGCTTGTAGTTTCTTTTTTTTTTAAAGATGATGGAAGAAAGAAAAAAAAAATCACTTGGCAGAGCCCAAACCATTTGATTTTTATTAGATTGGGAGTGGAGTGGTATTTCACATGGGACATCCAGTCTTGATTAAACTCCTGGATGAATGTGGCAGTTTATTAATGCAACTTCGAACACTAATTTGTTAGCGCGCTGATGGCGGTGGAGGCTCTGAATACGGCGCTTGCTGCATTTCACTCCACCCTGCTGAATCTTTGCTTGGATCCTGCAACATGCCGTGGTGGGCTAGGCGCGCCTGTTAGTTGAGTGCAAGCGTTTATGGGCAGTTACCTTGCAATTTCTGATTCACACGTTGAAAGATCTTTTTTGCTCAGGACAGACTAAGCTCCTGGTAGATCTGTGCTTTTCTAGTCGCTTAGCACGTGGAGCGGCAGTATGAATTTAGAAAAATGGTCTCGTTTCTTTAGAAATCCATTAATAGTAATGTACTGAAAGACGCTTACATTGATGTTCTCTGTGATATCCATGTTGTAATAATTATTCTTTTAATGTTTTGCATTAATCTAAATGTTTTCTACTCTGTGCCAGCTCCTGCTTGGGTCTCTCTGTATGACAATCACAGCACTTTGACATCTTGTATTACCTTAATACCAACAATTCAAAACAAAGCAGTGCCAAAGGGAACAAAAGTCCTGTCAGGTCATTAAAACCTCCTTTGCCATTAACACAATTAAATGGATGCACGGTCATTTAAAGTTATTAGCAAGTGTTGCCCGCAGACCCTGGTTGAGATCACATAATATCTAGTGGGTTTTATTAAACTAACATTGCATATTTATTAGGTGTGTAATGGTGGGAAGTCCTGGAATTTTAAGATTATGATGTAAAAAAAAAAAAGGGGGGGAACTAGGATTGAAATTGAAATCAATTAAGAACCGGACAGATGCATACAAGATCTTGGAGTAAATTAAGCAAGCAGAATTACTCTGGACTCCCGCCAGGGTTACTGAGAGCTGAATGTATCCCGTTCACATTTGGGTGTTTCTTGACCAAGACACTGAAAGACTGGAGGAACTGTTCAGAACAGAGCAGCCGCATGGTGAGGGAATGACTGATTAGGAAAGAGTTCAACGTACAATAAACATGAGAAGTAACGGGAGGAGCAGCATCGTCCAAATATACCAAGATACAACTAGGTAAAGAACACAAGGAAGTCCATGAATTGTTAATGATAGGATAAGCAGCTGTCTGTAGGCGGAAATAACATTTGCAAATTTTAGCCTACTAAAAATGTCCAGAGTTCAGCAAAACATGGATTAGTGTTTCAGAAGAAGTGGTAAAATTCCTGTTGCCTCCGAATGCAGGAGCTAGAGTGGACAACTCGATTGGGCACATGTGCGTGTACACACAGAGCACAGAGTAATTACTCCTCAGATCCTGAGAGGTGTAGGTGGTACAATTAATTTCTGGTGTTTGCGGTATTTGTGTTATTTCTTATGCTTAGAGCGAGGAGTGGTGTGTTTGCATACTAGCCGTATTACGCACGAGTAATATTTAAAGAACTGTGTTGTTAAGTGGATAGATTTAAGGGCACCCAGTCTGTGTGTAGATGTATTGTATCTTTTTGAGAGAGATGGAAGATCTCTCAAACCTCTCAAGATAGATGCCTATGTGCTTTTCAGTCTTTAGAGGATACTTAACCTGTAACAGGCCAATGAAGTGAGACGATGGAATTGGCAACCTCTCTTATAATCTAACCAGTGTTTTACTACAATACATGTTTAAGCTTTAAGAGTTGTCTGGGCTGTTAGTGTATTAAACTGTAGGATAAGATGCTTGATGATAACAGTTTACTGTAAACTGTTATCACTTCTGCCCTAAACGGCAGCACGCTGTAAGTTAAAGCATTCTTGTGTTCTCACAGAACTGTATGGGGGAAAATGGTGGCATCTTCATCATTTCAAACGTTTACCCAACAACCCCAATGCCAGATCTGATCTGTGAAGACATCAGTGTCCCACCATCTTTTCAAAGTATCATTTGTAACATAAAGAGTAGAAAAATAATCGTGAAGAAATGGGTCTTCCTAACGATTTATTCTGTTAATCGGGGAAGTTCTGTTAATAATCATCAGTGGATGCAGCCTATTTGAAATTAAAAAGTAAAATGGCTTTGTGAGGTGTGGTTTAGCAGATCAGTTTAGTCCGTAGTTACTAATAATCACCAAACTTTACGTTGTTTGCCTGACTAAATGCTGCTTCTTGGTTTTTTCTTTTTAAATCTAGGTTGGCCTTCCCAATGACTCCAGCTGTGTGGAAGAAATATTACGGGTGAGTTTACTCATTTGTTCTGTGTCCCTTCATAATTAGAGTACTGTTATCTCATCTGGATAAACTATATGGCTTTCATAATATTGTAGCTAAGTAAGAATATAGTGGTTGCTACCAATCAGAGAGACACTGCAAAGTTTATTAGGCCCAAAATAATACTTGCGATAGGGCCAGCCCTGCAAACTCTGTTCTAGCAGTGCTCCATGTTCTTCCTTATCATTAGGCCTGACTACCTGTGCCTTTGTTACCCGTACAAGTGTTGCCGCTTGAGGCCTTTTTCGTTCTCCTATTCTGGAGCGGGATCCTGCAGTTCTCCCACCTGAAGCTCCTCCTGCCTACCGATTCATCCCATGCGGGAGCTGTGATGGCTCAGTAGGGTTTCCTCTGTTTGAGCCCTTTAAGACATTCCTTTGGCCATCATGATCAGTCCTTGGATACACTGACTTAAAACAGCCTTTTCAAATCAAATTATGGTTTGACCTTAACAGCAGAGAAATGACATAACAAGAAAAAGGTCTTGCACATTCTACATGCATGTCTGTCTTACCTAATGCTCAGAACGACTTATTTATACAAATAACCCACCCTTCAGCAACCGGGACGTCTGCCTGCACCTCCCAGCTCTCGACTGTCTGCCTCCGATGCTTCAAGAACTCAGGATTGTAGCCCCTCCAATGTTCGGTCTGTTAATTCCCCATTTGATGACCCTCTGTTGGGAGGTCAGGGACCCAGCTGTGTATCTTAGTACTGTGGAGATAAAACCTCAAAGCAATTGACACCTGAATTGCTCCTTTAAGTCTCAGTGAGTAAAGGAGTATCAGAAATGTTTGTCCACTTTTCCATCTTTGTGCAAACTAATGCATGCCTGAAGGAACCGCTAGCAATGGGATAGCAAATAACACTATAACAAGCAGAGGGACGTAGAATAGCCAACAGTATAGCCTTTTCCTCCATGTGTCAGGGGTGTTGGTTGTAGTCGTGTTAGTCTAAGGACATAGGCAGGCAAGGTTTTTTGGGTAAACGTGATATCTTTTATGAGTCCGAAAAAATAGTTGGGAAAATTGTTCTTTGCAAGCTTTCAGGAACAAACATCCTTCTGCCTAGAGAAGGGTGTTTGTACCCGAAGCTTGCAAAGAACAATTTTTCCAACTCTTTAGTTGGTCTAATAAAAGATACCAATATCACATTTACTCAAAAAAAACCTTGTCTTTTCCCCTTTACGGTCCCAGCGATGCCAGTAAAAGTATTCACATAGGACTGGCCTTTTTCTGTGAACGTGGTATCTTTGGATGGAGTTAATGTCATTCTTCAATGGGCCTCTGTAAATAAATCAGTGCAGGAGATGAGCATTTGTGTGCAGTCCTGTGAAAACAAACTTGTATGTGTGGGCACACATATGCATACACCATCGAGTAATAAATACAAGGAGGGAAATAAAATGTAGTTCCAAAGGGCATATTACGTGAAGAAGAGTGATGGACAGAAAAAAACTCAATGTTGGCAAATTATGAAAAATACTTTGTGTTCTTTTTAAATGTATTTCCCCATCTGTTTTGTTTATGTACTTCAATTATGTTTGTTAGCATAGTAGGAAGGAATTATTTTCTGGTGGGAAAGCAGTTATTTTCAGTAAACAGCATTTGAAAGAAGTGTGATGTAACTTCTTTCCAGGGATCAATCATCCAGGTGACAGTTTTAATGCACAAACTGCACTGTATAATCACATCACATAAAAGTGAAGGCACTAGTCTAATCAAGGGAGCCTGATCCTTTCCACTGACTTCAATGGGCTCTGAATCAAAGGTATAGGCCCTTGAGTAGCCATGTCCTGTGGAATATAAGTCTGCTCTTATTTCTTGAGTTGGTCTATACAGATCAGTGGGGCTAGTCTGCATGAACAAGTTGCAGAAGCCGGCCATACACTATTAAGACCGAGGAAACTTCAGGCACTGCCCTAAGGAATAGTAGCTCTTGTTGCTTAAGGGCAAGTAGCTGGGTGTTGAAGAGGTGGACTGACCAAAGAAGTCCCAGCTTGTGCTTCAAGCACAAAGATTTCAGGGTCAGTTTAGTAAGGTGCTTCGGTGCATGCATAGTTTTAGGTATTTTAGTAATCCCAGTGACTGTAATCTGGCCTTTATTTATTATATAAAATAAACTCAAAGGAAACTGAGGAAGGGAGGGAGTAAATAAAAGCTATTTTATTAGCCACTGGATTAGCCTCATGCAGTATGCATATAATCTTGCCATTTTATTAACCTCATGCAGCATGTTAAATTTTGCAGGCTAGACAAATAAGGGAAAAGAACAGATTTTTTACTAAAGATCTCTAAAATGTCATCCTTCGCTCCAGCAGCAGTCCAAAGGCCTCCTGTTTTCAAGGAAGCTTGGATGACTACTGTGGGTGAGAAGGAAACTCTGTAGCATCTTGGGAGACCTGGAGCCAATTCCTTGCTCTGCCACTTAATCAGGCCCAGATCCTCAAAAGCATTTAGACCTCGTCACTCCCGTTTAGGCACTTAGATGCCTCTCTGTGACTCAGTTCCTCATTTTATAAAATGGGAGCATCAGTACTTTCCTCCCTCTCCCAGATGTTGTAAAGACAAGTGCATTATTGGGAGGCACTCTGATTTTTACAGCAAATGCAATGTGGCGGTGCAGTGCGTGTTATGGAAGTACCCAAGGTAGATAGTGGTATAATAGCGTGCAATTTGACCAACTGCAGGAGCCTACAAATAGCTCTGAAGCAAATTGGCCATGTTTTGCTCTCGGCTGCCTGGCTGTAGCTCGCACAAAAGGAGTTGCCTGCGGGGAATAGACAACCGGATCTGGCCTCAAATATTTGTCCATACCCTGCTTCGGATACACAGGTGTAAAGCCAGAACGGCACCATTGCTATGACTGCTTAGCAAACTGGCCATTTGTGCTTGGAGAGGAGTGGGACTTGAATGCTGCTGAAGTGCATTGGCTAACTGTAAGGATGCTTGCTCGCAAGCTGCCAGTAACATGCCCATTTCCTGCCTGTTTTCTCATCGTCTCTGGAGAGCATTTTTTTTCCTCCAGTATTTATTTTTTTTAATAGGGAAACCAAGCAAGGTAACTCAGTTTTGCCCCTAAGAAAGTCACAATAACCCTTGGGTTTTGTTTAACACACAATTTTACATGCAACAGAGCAGTAAGCTAAAATCCATTGGTGCCTGTACACGAGCAGGGCGGCTGATCTGACGCACTGTAGTTACAGCACGTCGGAGCAGACTCAGTTAATCGAGTTTGCTGGAGTGTGGTAATTACTGCTCTCCAGCAGACTCCAGTGTCTCATGCATAGCATCCCCATGCTTAAAAATGGTGGCAGGGCACTTTAACTAAAGCTCATTTGATGAGCTTTAGCTAAAGCACCCCCCACCCCCATTTTTAAGCACGGGGACGCTGATACATGAAGTGCTCCAGGCACTTTAATTAGAGCAGCTCTAGGAGCCCACCACCCCGGAGCATGTGTATAAACACCCTATGACATCTGATTTTACAGAGTGCTTTCTTCAGCTGAACTTAATTAATGCTTTTGTAAACTTAAGAGTTTGGGGATTCTTAATAGATGCTTAAAACATGAAAATGGTGCTGAATTGAGTTGGTGGGCAAAACTTTCCAAGCAAATCAAGGGAAAGATCCTTAGTCCATTCTGACTTCTGAGTCTGAGAGACAGTTTCTGAGACACAAAATTTCACTGTGTTTCAGACTTCCTGAAACACTTAGCCACTTAGTCATCATGTGTAAGTGGCTGGAGAGCTGCTCATGATACCATAACTAAAGGTTAATGGTAGACCAGTCTCCTGTTGATTTTGATTTTTTAACCAGTGTGGCTGAGAAGGTTGTTTAAAAAAAAAAAAAAAAAATCTGTCCTAAAACTAAAGCCACATTGTAAAAGTAATACGGTATATTTGCATTTATTCAGGTTCCCAGCACGGTTAAGTAGAGGGAGATAGTATTAAATAGGACATCCTCTGTTCCAAAACGTTGCTTACTCTTTATAGCCAACCTGCTAGCTGCGAAAGAACAAATCAAATGAAATTCAAACAAACAAAATGTTTTCCCTACTTTATTCTCATTTTATTAACCTGGATTTAAATTAACCTGCCTCTTACTAGGCACAGCGGTTGAAAAATGAATTCATTAAAATATCGTGACACAAACGGAGGGAGAAAAAATAAGCATTGACATTTTAAATCAGCATTTGGGATTTACTGCTAGTGTCACTTAAGCCTCTGTGATTTACTGTTGTTCCTATTTATTATTGGTTTTGCTGTTACATTGTGCTCGGCCTGAGCATGTAACAAAACAGTTCCCATCTAAAAAGAGCTTAGATTTACAATAGGGGAGGTGCTCCTGATTTACACTGCGGTAGCCGAGAGGAGAATCGGGTCCGCCGAGCTTTGACTTCAGCACTTTGACTTTCCGAGTTCACCCAACATACTTTTCGAATCAGTCCCGAGTATCGCGACGGGAAGCCAGTGGCTTCTTTCATTTACATGTGTGTAAATCTGTAGTAACACCCTTGACTTCAGTGTCTAATCCTGTTACCTTTGGCATATCTGATGCCACTAGACATTTCCAGTACTTGTATAACTGGCACACAGTGACTTAGATGGCAGCTTCCCCGTGCACACCTGCCTAAGGCTAACCGCAGTCCCACTAACATACATGTGTAGTGGGGCAAATCCCATCCTGATTCCTGGTTAGCTCCTGAGCATCTCTTGGAGGTGTGCATGCATGGCTGTTGTACTCCTGCAGAATACTGCCGGAGTCTCCTTTACTCCGCTTTAGGTCCGCCCTAGAGAAGCTCACAGGCTCTGCAGGGACTGGAGTCGATCTAAATCTGTACTCGCTGTAAGAATTACTCCACCCATGAAGAAATGCAGCCACCTCTGGAATGAAACAGGTCACAGCACAGAACAACATTACGCCAGGGCTTAAAACCGGAAAAGAAGGATGCTTAATTCCAAGGAAATGCCACGAGGAATACCAGGCAGGCTGACTGTTAATTGCTTAAATGGAAATTGAGGGCCAGATCTTCAACTGGTGTAAATTGGAGAAGCCCAAATGAAGTCAGGATCTAGCCCAGTGTGCTTAAAACAGTCGTTTCCATGTTGCTGAACTGCTCTTTTTTGAATTAAGTTGGCTTTTAAATGCCTCCCTCATAGAGGGAAAGAACTCCTCTCTTAGATGTCTAATCCATTGTTGCACTGTGTCAAGTAACTAGATGTACTTCAGATATTATGTGGACAGCTGCAATATTAATTAAAAGCTTTCTAGTCTAGGAGCAAAACAAATCTGAAATATAATTTAGATTGTAATTAGTATAAAAATGACTGGAGTTAAATGAGCAAAGTCTATAATTTATACTGTCTTTTATTCTTCTGATGACTAGCTCCCATCTAATGACATTGGAGAATATGTAAATTGATCAGCAGGTGAAAATGCCCTTGACTGGGTAAATTATGTGTAGTATTACCTTTCTCATGCCAATTGAAAGCACTAATGGATTTAATATGTATCATCCATAGCTGAGGTGAGCTGTTCACCGAGCAAAATTAGCCTGTAACAGATATAGCCCATTATTTTGCCCCTCAGTAATTGTTTTCTCTTCTAAAATACAAACCAATGTTGAAGAACGATGCTAAACCTAATTATAATAATTGCAATTTGAAAAATACAGGTACGCTGTCCACTGTGGTTACAGATGCACTTAGTAGCTGACAAGCAGTTTAAATATTTTCATGTGGAATCTGGGGGTTTGCTGGGGAGGACATGATGTGAATTTAAAATGATTATACAGACGTCATGGACAAGTGAATAACGAGCTGACTGGCCTAGTAAATCATGTGAACCTGTCAAATGTGGGAACACGTTGGGGAGGAGATGATGTCAAATAACAGTAACTTAGCAACCTAGCATTTAGCTGTCCAGAGAATGAGTAAGAGTAGCCACTTTTAAATAGCTGAGTAAATAAATGAATCCCTATATGTCTTAGGTGTGCTATAAAAATAGCCCTGCACCGTATGTTTTGTGTCAAGCTGCTTCTTTCTCCTGGATAAGGTGATTTATTATTTCTATTGAAATGAAAAAAGGGATTGAAAAGCTAACCCACGTGTGAATGTGTATCTGTGCCCTTTGTACCTTGTCTGCCGTGCCGACTCTGGAAGCATTCATTGAACTGGCAATAGCCTGCTTTGAAAACTACAGTGTATTACAACTCCATTTTTTTTTCCTTTAGACCTTGTTTATGTACAACAAAGAGTTTTATGGGTAAAAATAATCAATTTTTCAGAAATTCTGAAAACATTATATTGTCAGCTTCAAGAAGGGCATTTTCTCAGTGGAGGCAGAGCCAATTTCTGCTCTTGCATCAGGATGAATCAAGAGTAAGTGCCATTCACCTCATTTGAATTCTCTCCTGTACCCTAGCGTGCATCTGGGGAAGCTCTGCCTTCAGTTGTTGTGGTTACTTCAGACGCTGTCGTTCCCCCTCCTCCCCGAATTATACCGGGGTGAGGAGAGCAGCATTCAGCCCTATGGCTGTTGAATGAGTAAGAGCCTCCTGCCTGAAGCTGAGCCCAGAATTTGACCCCGTAATGGGATGCTTCACATCTGTAACTGCCATTATGGCCAGCATATTTGTCCATGCAGAAGTTTTCCTCTTCATGTTGGCTGGCTGCAGTCTGAGTCTGATGGTGAAAATGCCAAAGTAATTCAGGCAGACAAGGTTCTTTGGGTGAACCTGATATCTTTTATTAGACGAACTTAAATAGTTGGGGGGGGGAATTAGCAAGCTTTTGGGTTTGCTAAAAAAATGGGGGGGGGGTTTCCAGCTATTTAAGTTGTTCTAATAAAAGATATCAGATGCATGCAAAGAACCTTGTCTGCCTGTATCCTGAGACCAACAGGGCTACAACCTACACCCCTGGAGTAATTCAGGTTAGCATCAGTGAAGTCAACAGTATTATCTGGGCCAATTTTTGTTGTGTAGCCATCACACCAGTATGCTGTGGTCCCATTTTGCAGCTGGAGGGAGACAATGGTGCCACATTAGGACTCTCAGTTCCACAGTGGACCTCCCAAGGCAATAAAGACTAGCCTGGGATGCTGAAAGTTGTATCCGGCTGCACCAGACTAGTTCCCCTAGCAGCTGTGGCACATTGCAGCATACTAGCCATGCCCCCTTACAGGGCGAGTGCTCCTGGCATGCCTGATCCTGTTGCTAGACTGCTGGACTGTTCTCAGCGGCGGCAGATGACAGAACAAGGAGCAACGGTCTCAAGTTGCACCGAGAGAAGTTTAGGTTAGATATTAGGGAGAATTTTCTCACTAGGAGAGTACTAAAGCACTGGAACAGGTTACCCAGAGAAGTGGTGGAAGCTCCATCCTTGGAGGTTTTCAGAACCCGGCTAGACAAAGCTTTGGCTGGGATGATCTAACTGGGGTTGGTCCTGCTTTGAGCAAGGGGTTGGCCATGATGACCTGAGGTCCCTTCCCACCCTAACTTCCTATGACTCTATGAATCCATCCTACTAGACTTTAGAGGATTCCCCGACGTGCAGGATACCACCCTGTGTCAGTCTGGTGACAGCTGTATAGTATAAGCATCTTGCTTCCAGTTGAGCCCTGCAGCAGCATGGAGCTCCGTGGAGAAGCAAGTGGTTTTTTTTTTTAGTTTCTCAGGTGAGTGCCACACAGTCTGTGCTGATCTCCATTCACCTGCAGTTACACTGCTAGAAACAATCAAACTAGTGCGAAGCTTGAGCATGTCTACACAACCTGGAGTGACTGTATTGTAGATGTGGCCTAAGTTGGCTGTGCTCTGTACGGAGAGGACCTAATGGAGTGGAGCGGACGGGCAGGGTCTGGCTTACCACGTGCGTAGCTGATGTAGGGCGCTCAGTGAGAATGGCAGTAGTCTCCGCTCACCTACCAGGAATGTAGATGACAAGAAAAGGGTACGTCCCCATCAGTATAGGCAGGTGAGATCTGATTCGGGCCCACGATAATTTTCACAGAGAGATTTGTTTGCATAATTGAAAATTATTAAACAAATTACTTGGTGATACGCTTTGAAATGTAAAGACTGATAATTGCCCACATCTCATCCCGCCTCTCTACGCTGTAACAATGGCAAAGAGTGCGCAGAAAGACAGAGGGAGATTTCACTGTACCTGTTTCCAAAACACTGTTTGACTCTTGTATTCTTATCTCCTTGAACATCATATTTTAACATATATTTTGTGGTGCCAAATTGAATTTTTGCCCATTTCAGTAATATTATTTAATTCCACTATCATTGCCAAGATTTAATATTGCTGCTAAAATTACTATAAAGTAAATTGGCAGCATCATGTTGAACACAGCATTGACTAGAGTTTGGCCATATGTTACCGCCCTGGAAGAGAACAAGAGGATTCTCATTTCTCAAATGAATGAAAATGCGCTAATTCTGTCCCATTTCCTGTTCTCTTCACCATGCCTTTGATACAAAAGGAGCCACTTTTCTGCTTTTTTTCTCTTTATAATCACCTCAGGAGTGATTTAACTTGGATTTTAATGCCTTGCATGCTGCACATCCCTGCTCCCATTCAGTGCACTCAGCATCATGACAAAGATTGTAAGAAAAACAGAAAGCGGCACAAAAGAAGATGGTAAGACTGCAATTAGGGATGGGAAAACTGACTTCAGTGAAATAAGAACCAACCTGAGCCTTTGCACAGATTTCTAACTAAACTCAAACTATACGTTTTCATAGTGTTTGAAAAAGTTTAAGTTACTTTATATACTGGATTTTTGAAATGCCACTAACTTTCCTGGTTCTGGAAACAACTGGAAGGAAAAGCCAAAATACTGTGGGAAAGGCCATCGATGGGGCTTTTTACAGTTGAGTGAAAACCTGAAGTGTACGGTAAAACTGCACAGCCATCTGACTCGCAGGCCAGATTTGGAGATCCAGGGGCCATGAGTCTCCTTTTCCATCCACACGAATAAGGTATGGCTTGCTCAGATTCAGTAGTTAGACTGACAAGAGGAAGAGAAGAATCTGACCCAAAGGATTTGGAAGTGCAGATAACCTTTGAACTGTTGTGTGCTGATGTGAACCAGGAAGAACCAGGCTTCTGAATGCGAAGAAGTTTGACCATCACAAATTGTAATGTTATGGTCCTTCACTAAAGCTATACCAAGTGCCCTCTGTCGAGTGCCTCAGGGACTGAATATATACCATGAAAAACACTTACAGGAGCCTTTGAACATACTTTACATGCCTATCATGAGGTACCAGATCCCAAAATGACACATAACAACAAGTTGTGTCATATAATATATTCTTAAAAAGCTACTAAAGGCTGGAAGGCTCTATTATAAATACTAAAAGAAAAAAATTAAAACCAAAACAAAAACAAAAAAAAATCAAGTACTATTTTAAAACATAGGTAGTGGCATTTTTCTCTGTTCTCAGATTAATCATTTATGTTATTCTATCTTGTCCTGTCACAATGAAACATTGCAAATATGGGCATGAGTATTTAAACTGCTAGCAATGTTACCTTCTATTTAAGTAGATTAATAATGTGTACTCTACATAACAAATTGCCTTAGGCAGCGAAGAAAGACATTGAAAACATATTAAAATTGAGTTAGGGTTTCTGAAATCAGTATTTACTTTAAAACAATTACGGTGGGAAATGAGAGAACCTACAGCATCTTGTGTAAGATCCCTATCTTACCAAACAGGGCCGTTCTTGCTCAGTCTTCATGGCAGGGACAGCGGGTTAAAAACAGAGCAGCGGTGCTGGGTGAAAGCCAGGGCTGGCACCGAGCTTGTAACTTAATGCATCTTCCAGAATCTTATCCCTAAATGTGCTTTATAGTCAGAGCTCCGATGATGGGATCTAGGAATCATTATTTGCGCTGCGGCCCAGAGTTCATTATCATGTAAGAGGAAAGCTATCTCTCGCCTTTTTGCAAGCACCGCCAGAAGAGCAGTATGGAACCATCTCTTCCTCCACGTTATCCTATCTAAGCTTCTTTCAGATCTTCAGGTACCTACAGTAATAGATCCCTTAGTAGATCCCCACCTAAAGAGCTCTCTGGCTAGAATTTAGTCCCTCCCAATGCTTTCCTGCAGTCCCACAAGACAGAAAGGATGGAGTTTGCAGATCTGTTATCCTAGGCAATAATGGCCTTACAATTTTAAAACTCGGAAGAAATCTGTAAGTTAGATGGGAAAACCAAAAGTTCAATTTGCAAGGAGCAGCAGGGCTTCACCTCCTAAAAAAAAAAAAAAAAAACCTTTGAAGAGACCCTCCTATTCCTATAACTCTCCCCTTGGATCTTGAATAAAGGGGAAACCTCCTAGAAGATGTTAAAAGGAAGTATTTTCCCTAGGCCATCCCCAAATTTGAACATAAGCTGCATGCATCCATCTCAAAGCTTGTCATTACTAGGGGTCTACCCAACTCGAGGAGGCAGCCAGCTGATTTTGCAGGGAGATAGCAGGGCTGGCCACCATTTTTGTGGGCTGATCATGGAGCCCCCCCGCCCCCCACACACACACCTCTGCAATCCTGATTTGGGTAGGCACTCTAGCAGCAATCATCTCCCAAAAACAAGAAGTTTCCCAATCTAGGGCCCATCTTTATAGCAATGGGCTTTGTCTTGGCCTCTATCTCATCTTTAAATCTAGATTATTCTGCCTGGGGCTTCCACATGCATACGCTCCTTCAAAAAGTGTCCTTATGCTTCCCATCCATCCAGTCAGTTTGTCTTTGGGGTCAGCCGCTTGCCCACCCAATGGTGATGGCATGCTTTGTTCTGCCCCCCTAACTTTGTGAACACCTCTTATAGCAGATATACAAACTTGTCAAAGGTATTTGTTGGCAAGAGATGGCTAAAATTTCCAGCCTTTGTCTTCCTGTGTGACCTTGAGATTCCACTTTGCCCCTCACTTCCTTCGTCTGTAAGATGGGGAAATTAGTGCCCACTCTTTCTGCAGGGATTCTGGGGGGATAAATCCATTATTGGCAAAATGCATTGAGATCCTCAGCTGGAAGGTTTATGTAAGTGAAAAGAATTATTGGTGCTATATTATAACTGTACAAAGGCAAGACTCAGTCAGACATTTAAAATTATGCTACGCAGTTTGGGTTATCCATCTCTGTGAAGGATTTCTTACATTTCCTTAAAGAAAGCATGTCATTGCATTTAATGTTCTGAGAACCCTTATGAACTTCCAATCTATTTTAGCCACATATCTCAAATTGTGCTTATAATTATGTTTTTTATTGAATATGTAAGTTCCTTTCAATTTCTTAATACAGTACATGTTTCTTAATATGCAGCTGAGAAGAATGCACGCTCCATGGATGGAGAGACACTTTTGAGCTTTTCAATTGTCACATTAAAATTGTCACATTTGTTTAATTAGCCTGTAGATCCTGCCACATTGATTTATGTCAGCTGTATAACAATCTCTGTAGGTAGCTGGCAAATCCCTGACCAGAATGATTTCTTTCTTTCTTTCTTCTTTTTTTTGTCAAGGAGTTTCTTACTTTCAATTTAAAGGCAGTCGTACAAAAGCCCTAGCTAGCTGGAGTCAGCTGGAGGAAATGTTGGACTGTAGCATTAGAAAGAAATATGTTTTTATTAGCTCAGAGTGTTAAACCTTTGGGTGACAATTGTTCGGTGACAGGAGATAAAAATTGATTACAAACACGAATCTGAAGCTCAGGCCTGAGTGATACACATTTTTATGTTTGTTTGACATTCTCCTGCACTGTTTATTTTACCTGATACCAGTAGCATAGTGTTACCCACTGGCGCCTCCACGGTTAAGATGCTACTCATTGTCGACCCTAGACACCCCTATATTTAGCAGTTTACAACTCCTCTGTAAAAAGTGGCTCTGGGCCTCATCTTCCTTACAAAGGTGTTGTGTGCACATGGAGAAAAATGATCCCTTTTCCCTTTTTCAGGAATGAAACAAGTACAATATGGACATATGCTAGTTTAAGAAGTTTGTATGAATAGACTGAAGGATGAAGGTGAACTGAGAGGAAAAAGGATTGGGTCCTACCTGCTGTTCCCAATGCATAGTTGGTTTAGTGGGTAACTTGGGATATGCCTCTTCTGCTCTTTTCCCTAACTGTAAAATGGGCATAAAGCTATGGCACTGACTTCTTTTGTTAAATAGCTCTGAGATCTACTGATGAAACATGGTATGAAAGTGGATGGTATTATTATGGTCCCTTTTGGCTCTGAAAACTTAAGACTCAAGCAATATGATCTTAGATTAAGTGCGATATTGTTGGCAACCCTTGCCCTTAATAAAATAGTTCTGAACCTCCAAAAAGATTTGAGTTTGGTGCGAAAGAAGGTAAAAATTCAGAGAAGTGGGTAAACTGATTGAACTGAACCAGTTAATTCATGCCTACTTGGAACAGTATTTGATTTTTCTAAACCGTAGATTCAGAGCCCTAGTCAGCAGAGGGCTGCGTTGCCAGTTTATCCAGAAAAAGAGATTATACAGATCACTTAAATACAAATTTAAGTGCTCAGATTCATTCATAGAGCAGTCCCTTGTTTTTCCTGAGCTCAGAAATAACAAGAGAACAGACTTTAAGCAGAGAGTGGTTCAGTGGAGGCCTTTTTCCATGAAAATAGTTATCACTTTTTTTTCCCCCTTCAGCATTTGAGCCTTTGTTACTTTTAAAAGAAGTTGTCATGATCTCCTCATTACCATTTTTCTTAATGTGATAAGTGTAAACTACAAGAAAGCCATCATGTTTGAAAGGATACAGCAACCCTTAGAAATATTATACTAACTGCTTGTGTTCTCCTTTGAAAAGGCTCAGACTGGGGATTTCGCTAAATGTATCATTCTGTCTCCTTTTGCAGTAGCGTTGTCATTTTATAGTGTCTTTCACTTATAATACAAGTTATCCTTCAAAAAGAAAGCTGTGTTACTGCATCTAGCCTTTGTATCTCTCCAGCAAAGTGAGATCAACAACTCCCTTTGGTAATTGCTGGAACATGATAATAAATTGCATGTTGTACGGGGAAAAAAATACTCTTTGGCAGGTTTATTCCAGTTCCACTTTGTATGATAACTGGTAATTGTCACTGCTTGACACTTGCTGAAGTTATGAATAACACAAGCTGCTTAGAGCTAACTAGAGGAGTAGCCATGGTAGTGCCGGGTGGTCTTTACTGGCTTGGGCATCTATCCAGGTTACTGCTCTGACCTCAGAGAGACCATTGCTAATGAGTAGTCTGCTATTGCTTTTTGACCAGATGGAGGCAACAAAGACCATGAATGCCATAGTCTTGTAATGCAGAGACATTTTGAAGTTACGGTGCTCCAGACCTTTTACATTTTAGTTTTGTGGGATTTTAGGCCCTGCTCACTGGCTTTGCTGTAAAAATAAATACGGTGTTTTGAGGGAGCATTGATAAGGACCTGCCAGTTTCTTTCTGCCTTGCTGCTGTAAGTTTGTCAGTTAGATATTACCTGTTGGAGAGGTGGCTATGGAATTGGCTATTTGGGAAAGGGACAATGGAACAAGGCCATTGAAAAGAGAAAAAGCAGACCCGGTGCATGCCAGTCTGAATGTATTGGTTACAAATTTAAGGGGCTAAGAATCGCCAATTCTAATTCAGTTTAATGGAAGTTGAGCGTGCGGGCTCCCTTCCAGGATTAGGCTCATACGCTCTGACAGATTTATCCATCACATGGAGTAGCAAATGCAAATACTAGACAACGTAAGCCTTGCCACCTGAAAACCTCTAGACTCACAGTGAGATCAAACCAAACCTCTGCGCCAGTCAAGTTGTTTCAGTTCGGTTTTCCTTTCTCTTTACCTTGGCTTTAATTTGTCAGAGCCAATGTGCCAAAAAAAGTATTTGCTGCATTAAAATATCTCCTGCAACCTAGATTCATTTTTTCTGTTGCCATTGGATTCGCAGCAGTTAGTCCAATGCCAGCATTGCAATGATGTACAAGACCAAGAGGCAGAGGTAAGAAAGGGCTTGCTTCACAGAGTGAATGAGAAGTGAAAAACCTCAAATAAAAGGATTTAACATTGAGAGGATTACATCTGCAAATTTCTTTTCAAATGCCAGCTGGTAAGGTTGGGCATTAGGTGGCTGCTTGGGTCTGCCTGTAATGAAAAAGGATGGAGGGCTGGATCCTGCAAGGGGCTGCATACCTCCGGTTCCTACAGCAGGAGCAGACCCTTTCATTAACCTTAGGTAAACAGTCTGCACATTTCAACTCCTGGAACATTTACATTAGAGAAAACTCAGCCTTCAACAGCTGGAGTTTGCAGCATTTCTAATCCAGCGATCGGACACCAATTGTCAGAATTGTCTGGCCACCCAGGACTCGCTGAGCCAGCACTATAGTGCACATTGCGCTGTTGGCCACCCAGGGCTTCAAAGGGAAAGGATTTGGTTCTTTATTATTTATTCACTCAGCTCTGACAATGTGCTGGGCACTGTACCAGACACAAAACACACAGGAACCGAAGAATGGCCATCGTGGGCCAGACCAAAGGTCCATCCAGCCCAGCGTTGAGCCTCTGACAGTCGAAGCTTTAGTGGAAGAGTATAAAAACCAGGGCATGTGAAGAGGGCAGTTAACAGCCGTTGCAGTTATCGGTGAATCGGCCCTTTCTGTAGAGAACGTGATAGTCTCAAATGTGCGACATTCGAGGGACCCCGAGTGCCTTGTATGCATTGTATGAGCAAGGAGCCTGCATTTGGCACTTGTGTCGAGACCCAAAGGTGCCTTTGGGGGAGCAAATGTGACTCGCGGAGATCTAACCTGGAAGGAAAAGAAACCAGACAAAACACATAGCTTCTAACAAGGCAGGGTTAGGCTAAAAGAGACTCTCCAAGTGGCTTTTCTTGGGCACATCTGAGAGGGTCTCCGGTTTCAGTGGAGGCACCGATGCCAGCTCATCAGATGTCTCTGCTCATTTAAAAAAAAAAAAAAAAAAAAGGATTTGCTACATTTGCAAACCTATGAAGGAACCATCATATTCTAGCAAAGCTTAGGTAGCAAGAAAAAAATGAAGAGCTGGCAATAGACTCTGGTCTGGAAAGGAAAAAATACTGAGCTTTCGTAAAGCCTTTCAATGTACATCATAGAGCACCGTATGCACTAGGTTGGTATTTGAATCCCATTTTAATGAAAGCAAACCATGGTTTAGACCAAAACAATTTGGGTTTCAACTTGAATGAAACGTACGCCGTCATGTGCTAATCTCACCTATGTGCTAAATCAGCTGAAAGAGGCTTCTGTTTTACGAATAAAGCTAATGTCTTACTGGCACAAGTTGAGGCTTTTAAATCCTCAAGGATTTGGCTGAACTCCTCTTCAGCACATTGTAAGGTTGTGGATTATAAACTGGCTACACTCGGTCCAGGACTTAGTTCACAGAGTTGAACTAAATGTTTCGGCACTAATTCTAGCTGTTATGCAGTTTAGTTTTGCCCATTATTGAATTTGGAGATGCTCCTTTCACTGATTCAGTGTCTGCGCTCTAGAAATTAAATGTGTTTTATTATGAATTACATAGCTAGGTCATGTCATGTGACTACACAACTAGCCATTGGGTTTTCTGTGATGAAAATGAATTGATTGCATCTGGTAATGCTAAGGAAGTGGTGTCATTTCTCATATAAATGCATGCAGGGCGATGCCTCGGGGTATGCAGAGTCTTGTTTTCAAACTGTAAATTGTAATTAGGCTGTCTTCTTGGTGTGATCCCTAAAGTTTGGGGATTTCAAGGAAGAGAACAGGCAATTCGAGACATGCTTTTTTGCTTGTGTAGCTCAGGATGGATGGAACAAATTACCAGATTCCCTTAAACAACTGCCAGGACCGAATAGTTTCAAAAAGCGGTTGCTTATTTACTTGAAGGAACACTGCCAATGTTTTTTAAATTGCAGAGATGAAATTATACGTTGGGATTAGTAACTTTTTAAAGAATTAGCTTTTTATTGCTTATGGGGCTTTTGTTTATATTACGCCGTTCTATTGTCTGGATGTTATGTCGAATATAACAGTTCAGTGCGTACTTTCCTGTCTCCTGGGACCCCCATGAAAATTGGATGTGCCATCCCCAGAGATTATTCCAAGCAAGTATCATTCTGAGTAAATACAATAAATGGCATATGACTGTGCCTCTCAGTGGGGATGTGAAGTTGTCGAGCATAGGAGACATTGCGTCGCTGCGCTATCAGCAGCACGGCTCCAGGACCGTGCATTAGGCAACAGGGTCATTAGTTGAGTCACCGGGAGTGAGACAAAGACAATCTGTTTTTGGAGTAGGTTGAGCACCAAGTGCCTGAAAAGGACTGTGAAAGCAATCGGAGGCCTATGTGGACAGCTTGGCATCATATAACTCTTGTGGACGGACTTTGGACAGGACTTGAACTGTCTTGGCTCAGGGTCCCAACAAGGCTCCAACTATTGGGAATTCAGATGAGATGTAATGTGGGGTTGAGGGGACATCTGATTTCTGTAGGAGTCTGGATATTTTTCTGTGTTGTACCTGGTGGTGGCCACTATCAGAGACAGGATGTATCTGATTGAATCTAGGAGGTCTTGTGTTTCTGCCCCAGCAGCTGAGTCCGGCGAGCAGAATGATTCTCTCTGCATGCGAATAGTTTCTTACAGCGCACCATCCCAAACTTGCAGGGCCTGTACCTACATGGGAGAAGTGGGGCCACCTCGGCAGCAGCGCCTTTTCCCCGAGATGAGGCCCTGGAGATGTCTCTTTGTGGAAACTACAAGGGGCTGGTTGGCCAAAGGAGATTGGGTCAATGATCCACTAGTTTTGGTAGCCCCACCCCGGCTCGCTTGCACTTGGAAGCCCAGGGAGGAGTTAATGCTAGTGAACAAAACCATGACAGCATGGTCCAAGCAGAACAGTTGTGATTTGTGTGAATCTTAGCTCCTCTACGCCTCAGCTTCCATGATGCATCAGTCTTGAGAGCCGTCATTCCTCTAAAGACCCATAATCCCTTCTGGTGCGCAGAGTTTTCCGACTCAGCTTTCCAATATAATCCATCGTGAAGTTCTACCTGGTCAGGTAGGCTGCGTGCTTCTGCTGCTGAGAGGCGCTCAGTCCCCTCCTACGTTAGTCATGTAAATAACCTAAATAAGGCAGAAGCAGCGATGTGGCGCGATAGACCTTTAATGTAATCTCACATGGGAGTCGCTTCTCTTTCAGAAAGATCCCGATTTAAGACTTCTGCCCCCAACAAAAATTCCCAATAGAGCCAGAGGACGTTTTGCCTGAGTCAGGAGTATAAGGTTAGACCCAGCATCGGAGCATTGCTCTCCGTCTATTCTCATTCTGTCCTTACCATAGGGTTTCTAATCAAATTCCAGAGTGAACTCTGTGATGTAGACTGAAGCTGCTTTCTGGAATGGATCAGAGCTGCTAAATTGTTATATATAGTAGCTTCATTATTTTTTTTTTCTCCAAACAGTCTCTTGAGCTGAGATACCTTCTCAGTGTAATAGAACATTGTTTTTCTTCACAAACACAAGATTTGTTAGAGCAATAAACACATCAGTCATGATTTGCTATTTTTTATTGTCTCCTAAATGCTCTAAGCAAAGAATATCAGTGTATTTTAGTTATAAAAGCTACAATGTAAGGAAAATAGATTGGAAAATCGGAGGTAGAAGGGAGCCAGAGAATAAATGGGAGCTCAATAGAAAGAGAAAAAATGTTCATATCACTACTACTCCTCTTTCTGTAGCTGGTTCCCAAATCTTAGGAAAACAGGAAAGGAAAACATATGCTGTAATGTTTATAGCCAACCCCCGTTAGCTTCTAAAACAATTTCTATATTCATTTTCACTGAATATGCATTTTTGTCAGTCCTTTTTGCTCTGCAAATATGGAAAGGTGAAGCAAGCCAATTAGTATGGGAGGATATGGAATGCATCCCATTCACCAACTGAGCCAGGGGAACTTATTTGTTGTCATGGAGAAAAACCACAAGGTGAATGGGGTGTGTGTGTGTGTGTGTGTGAGAGAGAGAGAGAGAGAGAGAGAGAGATGGTTTTATTTATAGCATAAAAAAAGAAGTTTGGGATTGCGTCCTCTGAATTTTGGAATTATCCTTCATTTTGTTGGGAAAAGATTTTGTTACAGTTACAATAGAAATTCTTCCCTAGGACAACGAAGGCATCATTGTAAATGCAGCCGTGTTCCTCGTTCTCATAATGTGGGCCAGTCAAATGCCAGCGATGCTAAATTCGTTGAAGCATTTGCATAAGTAAACTGTTTTCTGTGTTAGTGGCTTTATGGAGGAATCTGGCTTTCCCTGTTCGGTTATCACTATGGTTATTCTGTTAGCTATTATGTCCCCTCTTGCTAGGACTCCCTTAAAGGATAGGAACAGTGTAACCCAATGCATAGCTCTGAACCTGATTGATCATGTCTCTAACACAGAGGTGAGCAAAATGCAGCCTATGGGCTGGATGTGGCCGCCAGGCCATTGTATCTGGCCCGTGAGGCTCCTAAAAAATCTAGAAAATTAATATTTTTCTGCCCCTGGCTGCCTGTCATGTGACCCTCCATGGCTTGCCACAACTCAGTAAGTGGCCCTCCACCTGAAATAATTGCCCGCCCCTGCTGTAACACATAAGGGGATATACCCGAGCACTCACACCAACTAGTTGCCTGTTATTTCATATGGAATATTTTGCATGAATAATTTTAAAATCCCTTTATTTCTGTGCGTTTCTATTAGTTTTGCACTCCAGGGTGCATTGCTTTTTATTCCTGCAGTAGCCTTTTCCTTCTAGATAAGGCTGGCTGAGATGCTTTTTGAGTTCAGCATGCATAGCACACACAGAATTTAGCTGTCCTTCATGTGTTACTAAACTGACTGGCTTCCCAGCAGAGAGAAGATGAGCAGCTCTGTGCAAATGCCAAAACCAGAAAAATGCAGAGAAACAAGTCATATTTTTTCCAATGATGGAAAGGGTTAAAACACATGGTTCATTATTCTCAAAAATTGTGACGAGTCTAACAAGTCATCGAATCGTACAAAATTAGGGCTGGAAGGGACCTAGAAGTCAATTAATAGACTTTAGAACAGGGGTGGGCAATTATTTTGGGCGGGGGGCTGCTTACTGAATTTTGGCAAGCCATCGAATGCCACATGACAGGTAGCCAGAGCCAGCTAAATATTAATTTTCTAAAATTTTTAGGGGCCCTGTGGGCCGGATAGAATGACCTGGAGGGCCTCATTTTGCCCACCCCTGTGTTAGAAGAAGTTTTTCATGTGCTTTACTGGTTTATTAATGCAGACTCTTCAGGTCTAGAGTGTGCTCTAGTCATCATTTATTAACCTTTTTAACCCTATAAACCCCCCCCCCTTTATTATAAGCTGTTTGTAATCTTCATCTGAAGTGTAACTAAGAAATCAGAGGAAATGTATAACAACAGGTTGCATGAAGGCAATAGCATAGCCCTGGATGGGTTCCGACCTTGGGTACCAACTTGGAGAGGGCACCCGACTGACAGCTGCTGTCACCAGCCTGGCTGGGAGCAGAACCTGCTCATGACGTCTCTGCGCGAAGGAGCTAAAGGGACCGTTGTGTGAGGGAAGTTGGACACACAGCGTCTCCCAGAAGCTGCCACAAGCCTTCTGCAGCAGTAATCCCAGAGCAGCTTTCTCTCTCCTTCCTCCTCCTGAAGCCGGGGGCCAGGCATTGTGTGGAATGGCAGAAGCAGAGCTTTCATCAGCTCTTGGCTGGGGTCTGGTGGGGGAGACCAAATTGCTGCTTTCCCAGTCTGCTCTTCTGTCGATCTGCCATTCATGCGGCAGAGGAGCATTTGGCCCACGGTTTTACCAAGGAAGTCTCTCCCATGGGCCGTTAAGAAACCCCGCAGCTTTGGGATATTTACAGTTCGATTGCAGAAGGTGCTGCAAAATGCATTGCAGAAAGGGAAGCTGCCTTGGCAGGGACAGAGACTAGATGACATAGCAGCATTTTTTCCGTCGCAATTTCTGCAGTGCTTGATCAGCATTCTCACTTGAATTAAAACACACACACACACACGCACACGCTTTTGAAGAAGGCAGAAATCAGGGAAAAATTGAAATACGGAAATGCACCTTGAAAGCAGACCTTACTAGGAGGGGCTGGTTTTGGCAAGCTGTTTTACCATCTGCCCCTTTTCTGCCGTGCTTCAGACTGCAAGCTTTCTACAATTTTCTCTTTTCCACTGAAACCCAGATTTGGCCTGTATCGCCGCAGTTTTTAAACAATTTGGTCAGAAAAGCTATGTTCCTGGTGTTTCATTAGGCTTCTTCTGCATGTGTATGTCTTAGTTACTTACCTGGGGGCTTTTACAGCTAGAAAAAAAAGCAGACTGAGCTGAAGAAATGAGCGTGCCTAGCCCTAATAAATAAAACACATGGAGTCAATTAAAACAATGTTTAAATCATTTTCAGAAAGGAGGACGCTTGATGTTACTACATCAGTGGACCACAATGACTTCTAAGCCAACAAGCTGGGCAGGTTTATGTTCCCATTTAATCTGCAGGTCTATAAAAAAATATGCATACTTACCATAGCCGTCATATGCCCAGTCCATCAGTTAACATGATTTTGGAATTATTCAAAGTCCAAACCATGTGAAAATAAATCCTAACTTGATTTTGCGGGCTTACTTTGTTTCCATTAAATTCCACTTTAAAACATTTCATATGCTCAGTTTTATTATCGTTACTTCCAGGAATTTCTAAATGCTTCCAAATTTGGATTTATTACTTTTTTTTAACTTCCCCTGGAAAAAAAAAAATAGTGCAGTTCCCTGTCTACTTCCCACAGGGGCATATATTGCTGACATGGACAGTTAGCTCGTACCTCAACATGAACACACGTGCTACACAAATACATTATTCTGGGTAGTCAGATCCTTTCAGACTGTGTTTTATGTCAAAGAAAGTATCAGGGCAGGGGAACTTCCAAGGGAATGCAAAGTATTGTGAAGCATTGTCACGTGGTGGTGATGCATCGGTGAGGGACGTTCTTCCCTCCGAGACCCTTATTTTGCAACGATGCATTTGCTCAACTCTACTCCCATGAGTAGTCCGACTGAGTCGGGACTGCTTATGACCATAACTAAACAGATGCATAAGCCATTACAGGGTCATGGCTAATTGGATGGGCAATAGTTCACCATGGTGAATGGCGAATGTCACGTGTTACCTGACCATTGGGAAGTGCCTAACCCTGGGGGTGGCATTTGTAGTTGGTTTCCACAGCTTCCTTACCAGACCAAAGGAAATAGGCTAACTCGAGTTCACTTCGTCAAATTACTTACTTCATCTTAACCTCTCTGCTGCATGATGTGTCATCCGTGGAGGGATAATCGGAGAAGTGAAACTATGGATTCCTTCCACAATGCAAGTATCTGCCACTGATGGCAACCACTGTTTTACTGGGCTTGACCAATGCCCCCGTCTTCCCCCAAACTGCTTCTTGTCAGTGGTTCACATCTTTAACCATTAGACAAGCACTATGTCTTTTTAACTTGCAGAGCGTCAGCTCAGGCTGCAGTTTGCAAGATTTGCTATGATCGGTCTTGGCCTTTGAACAGAGTACCCTCACTGGTCTGACGCAGCCAGCACCTTTGCATGCAAAACTTAATAAACTAGACCGCCCTTTTCTCTTTGTTTTTCTTATCTCATCAAAGAATTCCTACCGTGCTTTGTATGTAAAGAAAAACAACCAAGACAAAGATGTAACAGATAGCCAGAGACATGTGTTCCTGCCTGTCTGAATATTCATCAAATTAAAAACAAAGATAAGAGAGACTGGAGCAGCATCTACCATGAAATACAGTCATTACAAGAGCATTTACAAGCTTTGCCTAAAACAACACTTTCTGTAGTATCTGTGTCTGGCTTAATTTTAATTTTCTGAGCTTGGGCCAAAACTTGCACTCAATGAAGTCAGTAGGAAGACGTATCATTGCCTTCGGTATCGGGCTTTTGGTGTTTAAAAACAAACACATGCTCTTTTTTGTTTTACGGCCTGTGCTAGTGAGCCCCAGGGAGACTTCCTTTGCGGGTGTTTTGCACATGATAAAAATGTAACACACCGTTTTGGGTTGTTTTTTCTGGTTAGAGAGGAAGGGTTGCCTAATAGTTGTGCTCTCGGTGAGAGACCTGAGTTCAATTCTCCTCCAAGGCACTGGCTTCCTTAAGACACTGAGTCTTTTTAGACTGTGGTTTCCCATTCAGACAGTGGGGAGAGCAGTACTTCCCACCTTGTGCGGGCATTGCGAAGATATATGCACTGGAAATTGCAAGGCATCCCAGCATCGTGGGGATGGGAACCATTACATGATAGATGGGCAGCCTGGCCATGGGAGCAGAGCACCCTGGAGGCCTGCTGGAGGCCATCCAACCTCAGCATTGGACAAGGCTGAAATGTGCACCTGCAGGGCTCATTGGTTGAAGCATGTTGTCATTGCTGCCGGAGAGGATGTTGCCCAATGTGTAATTAGGGGGTTCATCCACCAGATAAGACATAGTAATGCCGGGGAAGGAGACCTGTTCCTTGCCGTCTCAAAACAGATCTGGGAAGTTGCCTTTATGGAGGGGTGCAAAGTTGCACGGGGTAATTTTCTTTCTGTCTCACTTTTAAATGAATGAGGTCTCTGATGTTTTTCCTTCCCTAGGAGATGACCCATTCCTGGCCTCCGCCTCTAACTGCTATTCACACACCTGGCAAGGCTGAGCAGACCAAGTTTTCCATCCCAAGCAAGGTACAGGTAGGTTATCAGCAGCAACCTGATCTTCCTTCTCCTCTGCTGGAGTGCTCTTCTCTGGAGATTTTATTTTATTTTGCTGGAGTTGCCAAATCCAGGTCAGCCCGTTGTGGTGGACAGGGACAGGGCTGCTCTCCAGACCTGCAGAACTGACTTAGAGAAAAGAGAATTGTATTTAGATTTGCATAACTGTCATTGTCCAACAAATGGCATCCATTTGATTCACGTGTATGTGGAAGATACTGGCCAAATGAGGTTTTATCTCCTGGTAGTGGCTGAAGTGCCTTCCAGCCAAAACACCCAGTCCATCAATTCAAGAAGCATCAAGGTAACACATGCAGATCCAGACGTCCCAAATTCAGCACCTGTAAATCACTTGATGTCACTGAAGTTTCAAGTGCCCTAATGGCCATAGCAGAAGCGCTCCCGTCGTGGCCTTGTCAGATCCTGACGAATCTGTGAATTCTGCTAAATCCCTGTCATCAACAACCTCAGACAGGACACGAGGAGAAGAAGAAGAATTAGTCACTGAAGTGATGACACTAGGATTTAAGCTGTCGTGGGTCCAGTGGTGCTTGGAGTTGCGCTTTCCTAGGGAAGAAAATTACAGTATTACAACATGGGGCTTTAGTCTTCTCCCTGGGGCTGGACTAAGTAAAGACATTTCTAAAAGCTCTGCTGCCTTGAATCCAATAGAAACTGCCCCTTTTGCTCAACCAGTCATGTATCAGTTCTAATAATTTGGCTAGTAGTTGCCCACCCCTAGACACCTTCCCCCTACTTTGACTGCAGCTCGCGTGAAATGACTATTTAACAAGACAAATCAAAGTGTAGAACAAAGCCTAACAAAACCTCTTTGCTAGTGCTCTCGTAGTGACAGTGCCAACACAAATTCAGTGCCAAGGCACTAACGATCTTCGGACAGTTTCATATGTGCACATAGCTCCTAACCATGCAAAATATTGTATTCATTTATACTGCTGTTAAACTCTACGATTACTCAGTATAGCCTTCATTCCTCTCCAGTTCATGCAGTTGGGTCGTAGTAGGCGCATACCATTTCACACGCTCGTCTATGCCGGTAACGGGATAATTTGAGCCTATGGGAAGTTGTATCTTTTTAATTTGCAACAGTACTAAATTTAATGCATGTGTTTTAATAGACCCTGCAAAAACTGGCTCATGTACAGCACACCTTCAGTAACTTCAGTGACAGAAATGTAATCGCAGGCCCAGGGTTACTAGAGATTTGTTTCCCTTTTTTATTTTTTTAATTCCTCTTTGAGGTTATGGTAGATTAAAAAGAAAAATTAAAGTCTACATCCAGTCTAATCATTTTTAGGCAGGTTGAATGTTGGATCTAAAATTCTTGACCATATCGCTTTAATATGAACTATAAATTAGGTTTTTAAAAATTATACTTTAGGATATAGGTGAGCACATAAATGTCTCTGGGTTAGTTAGTTTTACTGTAAAAAATATAGCAGCAGAGTCCCTACTCAGAACAGTCCACTAAATCAATTACAGTTTTAGACACAACATGAGGACTAGGCAGCCCTATAAAGCTAAGGCAGGCCTTATTATAGGTCCTCATCTTGCATAACAAATGTAAGCATCCCCATAGGAAAAATATATGAAATAATTCAATAGAAAAGAAGGATCTTATCACAACAATTTATCCCTCTGACATTCACATGTAAAGTGCCATGTTTACTCTTAAGGCATGATTTACTTCACAAGGGACTGCCTAGCTGTGCAGCACAATATTAAGAACCAATAATGCCCTAAGAGGAAGTATAGGGAGGGTTTTAATGACTTTAACATCCTACAGCTTCTAATGCTTTTAACAAAGTAAGACCTGGCTGGGGGACTGGCTTGTAAATAATACCTTAATTTAAAAATATCAAAATCTATTAGGTTCTGCTTGGGATGAAGGCTGAGTTGGCATCAGGTTATATCTTACTGTTGATTGAAAAACCAAGGGAAGCATCAAGCAAGGAAAATCAGGAATGCAGCTTGAAGTTATTGCGAGTGAACAAGAAGTCTGTTGTTAGCGAAGCACTGAGTTGTGCTAGGCACCGTGGGCAGGTCTGAAACTGGTGTGATTCTGTTGCCTGCATATGAGCGACACCAGTTTACACCAATTGAAAATCCAGCTCCTGTGTCTTTGCCCATCGTGACTGACAAGATCTGGAGGATCAGTGTTGGCTAATGACATCTTTAAGCAAGCACAGTCCAAAAGAAATAAGACAAAAGGCGGGGGGAAGGAAAAAGTAAAGCTGCTAAAAAATTCTCTTAGTTCTAAGGGCCATACTCTGCCCATTCAAATGCATCCCATTATCTTAAATGGGAACCACATGCACACATCTATGGGCAAGACTAAAAAGCCACATCATCAGCTGGTGTCAATCAGCATGGTGACTCCACAATGGGACTAAGTTAACTTACACCAGCTGAGGATCTGTCCCTCTGGCCCTAAAGTAGGCTCTGAACTGAGGAGTGAAAATGCCCCAGTGGTGGCTTTCCTTCTGTATAGGTAATGTGGGCTTCAGGCTAATGCCAGTGTTGTCATCTCAGAAGATACACACTCCCATGTGATCCCCTGCTTGTTTATGTAATGCTAGTGCCTTTAGTTTAACAAGGAGAGATGCATCCACCTTCTCCAACTCATTTAACTAATGCTGACATCTTGTGTTTTTGTTGTAGGATTCCCAGCATCTGACCTCAGGATACAATGTACAAAGTAAGTCTTTATTGTCCTTAGTCTGAACAGTCAGCCTTTTTTTTTTTTTCAAACTACTTAACATCATTAAAACAAAGGATGAAAAAATTAATTTCTCTGATGCTAATGCAGATCAGTTCCATTGTTTTTTTTTATTACACATTATGCATTGTGGCATGTTGGGAAACCAAGTATAATTAGATAGGCTGAAAAGCTTTGGGCACATTTTTATTTTTACTGTAATCTTTTGACATTTGGAAACGTGTTTCCTTTGTTTGCAGAGTGGAATGATCCAGCAGGAAAAGTGGCAACCAAATCAGTGCCACAGAAGTCGTAAGTATTGGCGCTCCCAACTTTAAATTTTCTTTTGAATGTATATTAGGGAATAAGCCTCCATCTCCTAAGGGACCTGAGACTAGCTCACTCCATCATCTTGCTCTGGTATTTTGGTGTTCTCAGAGTTTAAAAATTAGCCATAAACCAGTTTTATGTCATCAGTACTTATTACTATTTCCTCTTCTGATGCATTAACTAACAGAGGTATGTACAAAAGATGAGTTTTTACTAAGCGAAAATAACACTTGTTTTATTTGTACAGCTTGCCAGAAGGAGATCAGTCATGTTTCTCTCATCAGATATAAGCTTCTTACCGTAAAAATGCAGTCTAATGAACAGATGATGATGCAAGATGTTAACATTTATTTAATAAAGGAAAGTAAAATGCATGTGAAAGACTTGTCTAACCTGGCATTGAAAGACTAGATGTTGCATTTTATACAGTCTGGAACAATTGGCAGTCAAGGACTTAAAGAAAATGATGAATGCTATTATAGTTGTTGTTTCACATATGAATTTTTTAATGTGTTCAAAAAAGCTGAGGCCTGGGTCTGATTTTAAATCAGAGTTGTATCATTTTTAACTATTGGTGTGTTGTTAAAATTGTACCATGCAAAGTTTTGCTGATCTAAATACAATCTGCGTAACCCTCTGTGTCTCTCCCAAATGACATATAGCCAAGTCAGTTAAATGTGGTAATTTAAATCAATGTAAGTCAGGTTATATAAAATTAAAAGTGTCTACCTAAAGGTTTTTAATTGGTTCATGTAAACCAGGGCAACTTTTTGTACGGACACGGTTTCAGTGGAGTCAAGTAACTTGCCCAAGGTCTGGTGATAAATCACTGGCAGAGCTAAGACTAGACTTTAAGTGCTGTACTCCATTGTACCCATTACCGGACACTAATGGCCCCAGCTCCAACCCTCTGGAAATCGAACCATGGAGCTGCTCTATGTGACTAAAGTTTCTTGCTTGAATAGGGTTTTGTAATAGGGGGCTCAAACACTGACTCTCTCAATTTAATTGGATAAGTCTTTTGGATGTATGGAAAAGTTCCAAAAACATGTCACCCTTTACATTTTAATGGGAATTAGAAAGTGTTGCTAATGGTAACAAATTGGCTCACATGAGTAAGATACTTTTCCAAAATTAGTTCTTCCTTTTCCTTACTCCTGTTTCTGGTAACGATCATCTGATTCTGTTAAAAATAACCTAGTCAACCAGGTCCACTGATCCTGATACCAGCATAAGAAATTCATGTTCCAGAACCTCCGAAGTGATGCAAAGTGTGCATCCAACACCTTCTCTAGTAAAACATAAAAAATATTATTGCATCTTTAAATGGTTTTTTCTCCTAAAGCAAGCGTGTTTGGATTCCACAGTGAAAAATATTTTGGCAAGTATACCATAAAATACAATATTTCAATAGTTTGTAACCAACAGTAATAGACTTGTCAATCATGGTTTATAGTTATAAGCTGAATTTCAAAAGAACAGTGCTTCGGAGCTCAGTGGTATATAGTGCATTTAATGGGACCAAAGCTCTCTATAGGAAGCCTGATATAAAACTCGAAGACACTGAGTACATTTTATGAACCAGTTGCTCTCTGTTCTGCTGCTTGATCTGAAGTTCCAGTACTATCAATCAGATTTCTGCTGGAATGAACTGCCTTCTTATGGTAGGTGATGGATTTTACACATGACAGATCAGAGTTGCAATAAAGCTACTTTTATTTTTAGCTTCCAAATGAAGATCAGCTAAGCCGTTACTATCACTTTTTCCCTTTTGCGGCAGAGAAATTGTTAAGGCAGCTTCCAAGCATTTCCATAGGGCTTTGGGAGGGTTATTGGTGAGGAGGCGATCCACTGCGTGACTTAATGTACACGGCCAGTTTCTGCCCTGAGCTCTGCATGCACAGTTCCCACCATCCCACTATGGGGATTGTTTTGCATATATACCCGAGGCAAAAAAAACAAGCATAATGGCAGTGAAACACCTCATGGGTGAGGGGAAAAAAACGGTGGTACTAACAAGTAGTCCTGAGTAGATGGCATGATCCAAATAAATATTGGTGGATCCTGCTATCCTATTGTATTTTAATAGAACAATATCAAAGATATCATGGCTTTACTGGATATCTTTACCCATGGCACCAGGGGTACTGGATATCCTGACAAAATCCTGTTTATGCTGGCACCATTCATCTCTACACCACAATATTAATTGTGCCCACATGAGGTTTCTAGCCTCTGCTGCCCATTCCAACGTGCCCCGTGAATGCTGATCTCAGTGGCTGTGTCCACGTGAGCATGGACGTCTGTTTCCCCAGGGACAAAATGCAGTGGCACACCTTGTGCCGCGGCTGCTTGTCCGCAGGGAACGCCTGTGCCATGTGCCCTCTGGCATGGGGAGGCTGGGGCCAGCACTGAATTGGCCCCAGAAGCCTTACCAGGGGTCCTGGGGACGTCCAGGGCTGCAGCAGGGTTGATCCTGCCATTGGCAGCTGGAGCGTGGCTCCAGCCAAACAGGCTCCAGTTTTAGGTGGTGCACGCTACCCACACGTGCACCGCTCCGGGGGTTTTTTACACACTTTTTTATGACCCTGGGGTCAAAAAAATACCCCTTGTTGCTACCTTGCAGTGTGGAGAACAGCTGAATATATGGTATGTGGCGTTGCAGATGTGTCTGCAGCACCACATACTGCATGGCTGCTTTCGTGTGGACACAGCCAGTGGGGTCAAATGTTTCCCTCAATGGGATCAATTCTTTCAGATAATATGCAGATTTGTCCATCTTTTGCTGTTGCCTGTTAGTAGCATCTCTGAACGAACAATTTTTTGGATGAAATCAGTGATTCTTTACTATTTTTTAATGCTTATGCATACTTAATTGAGTATAGCCTTCCCATTCATTGCACTGATGATGGGAACCTCATCCATTCTATCAGTTCTGCATGTGATCTTTGATGGGAATTGGAGTACCTTTGCCCCTAACCTTTCTATCACTGTGCTGTATTGTTGCAGTTTAAAAAGACCCCTTTTCCATGCAGCGGCAAAATGTTGCATCATGCTTTTGTTAAGCTTTGACTACACCCTGCTATACTCCTGCCCCAGTAGACAAGGCTCTCAATGTGTTACAGACATTTCAGACTTGAGGTGTGTGAGCCTGGCATCTTTGCTGGATCAGACTTAAGGTTTTGAATGTGCCCTCTGGTGTACGGCAGTTGTGAGAGTAACAAGATGTGTGCCTCTAGGTGGAAAAATAAGAGATATGTACTGACAGGTGGCTTAACTTCCTATTTCCTTGCTTGTGTGGATTTGTATCAGGTATGTGACTGTGTTAACCTAAATTGTTTCCCAGCAAAGTATTTTGTGTATGAACTTCCACTTTTTGTAAAGTTTAAATATATAGGAAAGTCATAGGAAATTAGGTCTGGAAATGACCTGAAGAGGTCATCTAATCCTGCTCAAGGCAGGATCATCCCTAGCTAAACCACCCCAGCCAAGGGTCTGTTTAACCCGCTCTTGAAAATTTCCAGGGATGGAGAGTCCACAACTTTCTAGGTAGCCTGTCCCAATGCTTGACTACCTTCATGGTCAGAAAGTTCCCCCCTAATCTCCAATCTATATTTTCTGTGCTGCAGTTTGAGGCCATTGCTTCTAGTCCTGTCCCCTATGGGCACAGAGAATAGTCTATACGCAGCTCTCTTACCTGATTCCCGAGAGAATCCACCGAGAAGCACCTCTCACTCTGCAAGCACTCCTCCACCTGGCTGTCCTTGCCCGGGGCATGAAGGTTGCAAAGCCAGACTGGGCCCTGGGTGGAAGCCAGCAGTCAGTGGCTGCACCCGGACAGAGCCTGTACAGGTACACTCAGAGAAAGAGCTGGCAATGGCAGGGGCTTTGACATGGCTACATCTTCCAGGCATCCTGTTGACTCTCCGGCTCACTGCTCTGTCCTTTTGTGCTGCTACTTCCTAGACAAATTCCCTCTTCTTCCTTTGCCTGCTACCACTGGTGCTGTCACATATGATTTGACCCTCTTCACAGCTTTGGGATCAATAGAGAGTGCAGAGTTCTGGTAAGGGTAAGCCTTGCTAGGACTTCAGGGATCAGTCTTGTAAAGACATACAAACATGTGAATACTTGCATTGAAATGATGCTTTTATTTCAGTCCATACAATTTATATATGAAAGATGGATATACAAATATGTCTGTTCTGTATACCCTTCTATGTCTGTATCTGTAGTGCATGTGTACATATGTGTGTGTGTGCGTGTGCACGTGTACAGATAAATATAAGGATATGTCTGTTCTCTGTACCCTTCTGTGTGTGCAGATATATAGCTATGTCTATGTCCATAGTGCATGTGTGTGTATGCACACACACACACACATATACATATTGCTCAGCAAGGTATTATAGTCGAAACCAATATACTTGGCATATGGAAAATCCTAGCTTTCTTGTTTGTCTGGTCCACAATAACACCGCATTGATGAGATGCAGAAGAGCCAGTTTCCAACAAGTCTCCTCTTATTAGCTTGTTTGAGGCATAGTAGGCAGAAACAGATAAGGTGCAACCAATTGAACTGAGAAGGATTTTCTGTCAACATCCATGAATTCAAGGGTACATAGTCAGCTCTTGACTTAGGTTTCTGTTATATAATTACCATTGAGAGTATGTCATCCTCAGACATCCAGTTCTTTTGTTCTGTTTGGTTGTTAGCACTTGGCCTGTGTCCAGTTGGAAACCGCCCAGAACCTTTTTAATCAAGCACATCCTGTGTTCTAAGTCCTACAGCAGAGTACTCTTGGGTAGTTTCCATAAAAGCCCAGCTAAAAAGAAGAATGTAATCATAATGGTATTCTTTCCTTGTCATAAAATGACTTCCTATACTTACTGTATTAACGCAGTATTAAAAGGTCCTTCTCATGGGTTCATTGAACTACCGGAAGCCATTAAAGACTTGGAACAGCAAAGTTTTATGGATCAGACAAAAACAACTTGTTTTATCTTTATAGGATTTTTGTGACCCATCATCCTTATGATATACAACCTATGCAGGGCCTTAAAGACTAGCCAAATGCAGAGACACCCCGCCCCACAAAATTGCAGGAGATGAAAAATGTCTTGCGCTGTTTCAGTAAACACTTGTCAGGAGCCGTTTTACCGTTGACTTCAAACAAGTCACAGGTTTCACCCTGTGGCTTCAAACAAGTTGCAGTAAATACCAGTGCTTCCTAATCCTACAGTTCATCATCATACTTGATGGAAGCATGTCTAAAAATGGAAATGTGCCTTTTGATATTGAACTACTCTTCATAAGTGTCTAATGGCTTTTTGGAAGTTCTCCATCGTGTCAGGGACAGCCACCTGGGAGCACAGAAAACAAAATTTGGCAGCATGTTCAAGCTATGAATTAAAGGTAATTCACAGTTTGAAATGAATCAGCATGAGGTCCTTATGAAGAGTAATCAGACATCAAGAGGATTTTACACCAAGGATTGTATATTGGATAATGCGACAACAAGCAATATTGGTATTCAGAACATTCAAATCAAGAAGCACTGATGAATTCTTAACCTTGAAAGGTATCTCTACGAAAACCTGGGATTCGTTCAGTTCTGATCTAGGATTTCCAGTTGAACTGCACATGCTGGAAACTTGTGAAGTTTATCTCCACCTGGAGTAAGGCAAATATTTGTATTTATGTCCCCCCACATCATATCTGAGCTTCAGTCGTAATCCAATTAGCGTATCATATGTTTAAAAATTACCCCTGAAATTCTAGCATTTCTAAACTAAAGCTCTTGATCCATCATATTAAAGCATGAGACTGTCAAATTACCCCACAGTGCTGATAGTCTGATTTATTTTACAGTATATGTTCATTTTCACTTAGTAAGTGGGGCATGCTTTAATCATTAGACTAACTGACTGTTTGTTAACCTTAGGAAGTTCCAAAGATATTCCCTCTGGGTAAATTGGGAAAGTCATGAATACAAGGGGCTTACACTACCACATACAAATTATGATAAGTGAAACAACAGTGGCATGTAATTGGAACACCATTAATCTCCAGAGAGTTCCAGTGCTGCATATTAAAGGGCCAAGCAGAAAAAGGAAACAAAAAAAAGGTCTGTTTTTGACTAGATGTCATTCGTCTCTCATATTTACTGTCTCATTTTGTTAATGAGGAGTGTATTTTGCATCCTTTTGCTAAAGTAAATATGAATGTTGTCTTCCGTGATTCGGGGCAATGATAATGATCAGTCGACAGTGCTTCTTTTTGTTTGTCACTGCCAGGGGCTTCTTCTTTTGAGCAAAGTAGTGAGTAATTGGGTCTAAAGCAAACAAGGTTGGAGTAACTATACCAAGTGTTTCTTATGGCCCCTTTGCTAGAGAGGCTAACTTGCGAAACGTTTCAGCTTCTATCAAATGTAGTAGAACACAGCACAATAATTAAAAACACTGTATCCCAGAAGATAAGCCCATTATTCAAAATAATTTTTAAATTAGACTTTTAATTTGTTTTCATTATTCAGACAGCTCGCATGCAGTTTAACCTCCCTGCCAAAATAAAATATTTGCTACTACATTCCTTTTTTTTTCCTCCCATGATCTCCTCTTGACAAGTTTATAAATCACTTTAAAAGACTGTGAGAACAGAGGAAATTAATTTTCTTATATTTTGCTGATCAATGTTAAATAATTTTTTCTTGGATATTACAGACGCACGTAATTACTGCCCTAAGAAACAAGTGACCGGCTGAACTTTTGCTAGTCAATATCTGGAACATTTATCAGCTTTGAAAGATTAGCATTTCCTCTTGTATTTAGTCACCGGTACAAATTCAACATTACTGCCTACTGGTATCTGAAGTGCCCTGTACTCAACACAGCTTATAACACTGTGCATGGTACCTAGAAAAATGCTGGCCCATGTAGATGTTAGCTGCAATGCACTAAGTGAATACATGACACAAATGACACGCTCAGACCTGTGATAAGTAAAAGGTATTTCCTTCTTCTAGCCATATTAATGTCCTTTCTGGTATTAGTAATGCTCTTGACCTGCCACAAGTTGTCTTGTGTTTTAAAGAGCGTGGCCACAGACAGCCAGTAACGCTGCAGAGCGTTGTGCTTCCATAGCTCAAGGCCAGTTTCAAGCTGACCTTCTGGTTTACATTTTGGTGGGCTGGAACTGCTTCTAAACCTCAGCCTCACTTCAAACATGGCTTTTGAGAAACACATGTGGAGTATACATCTGAGAGGGAGATGTTGTGTTCAGGGCAGGATAACGGAGGCCACTCTAGCCAGAATGCATCTTCCACAGCCTCTGCTCCAAGCTGGTTCCTGTTCCTTTCCCACTGGATCTCTATCTTTGATGTTCTACCTCTTTCTGTTCCCTACCACTTGAACCTCCAACCTGGGCCACTTATCTCTAGCCTGCCTTCCAGTGCACAGTCCAACCATTTTGGCCTGTTCTTTTATGCCATACTCCATCTGGCCCCGGTCCTTTTACCCTCTCGCACACCTTACTGCAAGGGTGGGCCATTATTTTGGGCAGAGGGCCGCTTGCTGAGGTTTGGCAAGCCATCAAGAGCCACATAACAGGCAGCCCAGGGAAGATAAATATAAATTTTCTAAATGTTTTAGGCACCACGCGAGCTGGAGAGAATGGCCTGGCAGGCTGCACCGGCCCCTGGGCCGCATTTTGCCCACCCCTGCCTTACTGTGCCATATTTAAGGTAAGCTAAATGCATGCTCACCCAGATGTTCTGCCTCTTGGTGCACTGGATGCTCAAAAAGATATGTGCTGTAAACCTAAAAGCGTCATAGATTTTTGGTAGGAAATCTGGCATTCAAACTATTGGCAAGGGCTTGAAATGATCCATTAGCATCCTGAGTAACCCAGACAGTTGTCCTACTATCACCTCTTAATACTGCACATCTTTCCTCTGACTCCCAGCGACAGCCCCAAGCATCCCTCACCGTTTCCTTAGCTTTACGTCCTCAGGAATTCAAATTGTTGTCAAATCCTTTGGGCTGAGGATTCAAAAGGATGTCAGAGTCTGTCCGTAGTCTGGCCAGAGAGCTTATTTTTTGAGGTTAAACAAAGTTCTCGCATCACCCCATGGGATGAGGGGCTGATGCCCGTAGTGCCCTTGGCCACTAACAACCAGTGGGATAAAACATTGTAAGCGTGCCTCAAGTCCTAATATTACCTCCCAGACTGACTACACATTTCCCCTCTGGCACATTGGTTTGTACTCTTCCAAATTCCAAGAGAAAGGGCAACTTCGCTTTGAATGTTTTCTTGCACCTTGGGGAAAAACTATTCATTTGGGTCTTTCCTAACACCAACCAGGACTTCCTGAAAATAATATCAATTCCTGGGGAAGCAGAATGAGCAGCCAGTTCCTTTATTACAGTGTATGCACCTGTATTTCTTTATGAGACATGCACATTGGATCCATTTCAGCAGGATTGTGAGCAACTGGCAAAAACGAAGGCTTTGTCTAAGTTTTACCGTTGCATTTTTCTTGAAAAACAAACAAAATGGGTCATTAGTTGGGGCTTGCAAGAAATGTTGTTGCTACCTGGAAATAGCAGCATTCGCCCTGCCCATCATTTATATAAAATGAAAGTTCTTGTTTCATTAAAAAAAGAAATGCTGCACAAAAGAGCTTGGCAGGACGCAAAGAGGTGGGCGAGTTTCCCGCATGGGCCTCACAGCGACAAGATGGACTGAAATGCAACTCTCCAGCTCATTGGGCTCATGCACGGCAGTAAATATCTCGAGAGCAATGCCTGCGCGGCTGGAAGTTGTTTGCCTGCCGTCAACTGGAGAAGCCATTCGTTGGCTTTTGCGGTATCGCTTGCCAGCGGCACGCACGCACCTCCATTTTAGAGCTGCATCTGAGCCAGCCCTCGGCCTATACGAGGAAAAGCAAATGGGCAGTCACCATCTTTGATTGAACACGCATTTAAATCGTTCCAGACAAATTTGAAAGCTTATACAAATCAGATATTTTCCAAGCCTGGCTGTCCTCTAGAATGGGATTTTTTTTAAAACTTTTTTTTTGATTTTGGGGGGTTAAACCTTTATCGCGGTTCCTTTTTGTGGCTCTTTATTCTGAGATTGAAGAGGAACTGAAACTGGTGACCTGTCTTGACCTTTAGTACTGGATTAAAATTCCAAGTTGCTGCCATGGCAACAGTACCTTGAAAATTAGATCCTGACAGAAGCACTAAGAAACTTAAAACTGCAACTGCTGCACTGAACTCTGAAGAAAGGTTGCTTACAATTGTCAGTGACAGGCTCTTAATTGAAATAATCTGCCGTTCCCTTTACGAGAAAGGGGGGGGGGGGAGAAAGAAATGGAAGAACAAAAAGATTATATCTCGTTAGAATTTTTTTAAGTGAAAAAATCTGCTGCGCTTCACACTAAAGTACACTCTGCAGCATGAAATTCAAATTGGCTTCAGCTCAATGTGTACCGAATTCAGGGGGCTCTTACAGTCGAGGTGGCAGTGAGCTAAGATACATGTTAAGGACAACTTCAGACATGCTGTCATAAAGGTCTAAACCACACAAACCAGACTAGTACCAAAGGCCAGACAGTGGCGGGTGTTAAATCACAGGTTAGCTTTTCATTTCTTCTCTTTTCTTTTTTATATCTATTCTTCTTTAACCTTGCAGTAGAGATCAAAAGAGACATTGCAAATGTTGGGTCTGATTCCCAGTATCCATGCAATTATCTGTTCTGTAACTGTAAGGGGATAAACATAAGCCAGATAGCACTATTTCAGATCAAGTGTGATAAAAGTTACTCATTTTCCAATCTAATCAATGCAACCGTCAGACAGAGATAATAGTATAACTCTGCTGCAGAGGGAGGTTAAGTTGGCTTTTTTCCCACAAAGAGTAGAGCGCAGTTGAATCGTGAAGAGAAAAGACTCTGAGAGTTGCAGGAGGGACCTTCTGCTTTTCTTATCTCCACATCGCCTAGGGGCAAAAAAATGAAGTGTCATACATTAGTAATGATTCTGAGGGACGTGTCAAACTCAGAGAGAACCTGCAACCCAGATTACCAAAATGCATTTCCCCTATTCTAAAATGGGGCCAAAAATATTTCTAAATGGAGAGAGTAAAGGAGTAAAGGACAAGGATAGGCTAGTCACTCGTCACAGCCACAAAGCCAGTTTCGTTGCATAACACGTACAATTAACCTAATATTCTTCAGGCCAAAGAATACAGAAAATCTTCTTGTGAAGTTTGCCAAACACTGCTGGTTGTAACCAACTGAAAAGAGCTCATAAGTTTTGTCAAACTTTAACCATTTGGGTAAAAAAAATAAATGCATGTCGTGTCTACTCCAGGATGAATTACATGGAGAATCTCAGCCAGAACTGCTCAGACACATGGCAAAATAAAGGCAAGGAGAAACATTGCTGTGGCAATCTATCAGCCCTGTAGTATAGCCCAACCCTTTGTAGAGCACTTTCGTCTGGACGTGCAAAACCCATGGACATGCTAAGTACTATTATTATGACATTATCAACAGAGGGAGGAGCTATATACCTGCAACCAGGAAGTAAAAACAGTTAATGAAATGGCGAGAACAGAAGGCTATTGAAAGGGTAAATATTTTAAGATGACGATGCCCAAATTAGCATAAATGGATGGATACTGCATACCAGATAAAGGAGGCATCATAATTGCACAGGTAGATATTGTAGTCACAGGTTAGATTACAGATATCATATATAGCTCAATGAAAATGTACAAACTGTGGATAGATGGTATTAAAAGACAGATGAAATAGCTTTGCAATATCTTACTACCTCTGCTAACAGCAAAATAACATGCTTAAATGCATAAAAAAGTCCATAGGGCTATATTTGCTATTTGGGTACATCTGTAAATCATGCGAGGTGTTTGGGGGTTTTTTTTCAGTTTTCTCGGCACTCCACTACTAACATATGATTTATTATCATGTAAGTATAGGTATCATAGGAATCTTTATAAATATGCATATACAAAAAATATCAAATGATATTTATTTTAGCACTCTGAGCAAGTTTTAGAGATATGGGGGCAGTAATACCATCCATTATGAAGGGCAAGGAAATATTAGGCTAGAGCAGTTTACATTGAAATAACACTTTTATCATATTAACAAAACATGGAGTTTTTCTACTTTTTGGAGGTCAGTGTTGACTTGATGCACAGCAGAAGAGTAAAGTAGATGGGCATTTTTCTAACAAAGGAAAACAAAAGCCATTGAATATTTTTCACATTCTCCAAGGCAGAAACTTCAGAAGTGGTGGACAGTTAATATAGGCCATTCATATGAAATTTTACAGTTCCAAAATCATGGTGTAACTTCATGCCTCTAATAATTGTGCAGACAAAGATGAATTTGGCCAATGCTGTTGTAGATACAGGCTACTGTTATCTTTTCCTAGAAAGACATCACTAATTCTGCCTTTAATTACCATCAGACTGGACTATGGAGCCCTTGAGCATATCACAATAAACTAGTCCTTTGCCAGGAGGGAAGGTAAAGAAACATTTAAATAGGTTTTCAAAATAAGAATGAACTCTCTGAAGATGCACTATTGTGGTTCATGCTGTATATCAAAATATATAAGCATGTAGTTGTAACAATGGCTTTGTAAACACATTACTGAGCAAACTATGAAAAATAATCCACCAAGGTGCTGTTTCCCTAACTCATAAGCACTAAGTTAAAAGACTAGTGCCATAAAGCAGATATGTGCTGTTAAAAAATAGTTGCCTTTTTGTGAGATTATTTTGTTTAAGCCCAATGGATGAATACTTTTTTATTTCTTTTTTTTTTTTTTTTTTTTTTTACCTGAAATTGTGTGGTTTTAGGGGAAAATTAACTCTTCTCTGAAAATAGTATGAGGTAGTCCACTGAGAGAGTATGGATGGAGTGCCTGCTTACACGTGTGCATGCATGCACACGGACACGTAGTGCAGCACTTCCATTGTTGTCATCCCAGTGGAACAGAGAGGGCTCGTCTACATGAGACATTTGCTGCAGAGCTGACTAATTAGCTTTGCAGTAAAACTTCACCATCTACACATGCGGTGCTAATAAATCGGAGTAAACTAATTAACTCTGCCATAGGTAGGGACCTACCAAATTCACGGCAGAAGTAGACTGCGCAACGGCTTCTTTAATCTTGAAGGTTCCCTTGTGCACCCCCCACCGCTGATTGGTGTAGGGGCTTCACTGCTCACCACTTGCTCCTGATCAGTGGGGACGCAAAAACCGCAGTTTTAATTAGGGTACCATTTTTGCCGCCTGCCGCTGATTGGCCCAGGGGCCCTGCCAGCCATGCTGTTTGTTCCTCACCAGCAGGGAGGCAAAATCAGCACCATATTTAAAACCACAGTTTTCACCTCCCCGCTGATCTGGAGTAGGGGGAAGGGGCAAGGGCATGTGCGGCAGAGCTTACCCAGGCAGTGCGGTCTGCGGTTGCCCCTATGGTGCTCTGCACTCCTAAGAGTTGCTGCTTTCACGCCAGTCTACACAAGCCCGCTTTGTAGCTGCCTGCTCCAAAGTGCATAAGTAACTGATGGAGCCACTGGTAGTGACTAGCTCATATTTTATCCCACGTCCACCCCAGGCAATTGATTAAGAGAGATAGAAGCAGAGAAGGGGGGCCCGTAAGTTTAGCATTGATACAAATGCTTCTGTGTAGAGGTCTTATCCCACACTCTTAAAAAAAAATTGGCCCAACATCCAGCAAATAAGGTACAACTGAGCATGGTATTATTCAGGAGTACTTGATTATTCATAGGGTAAGCGTTATGTCTGCTACATGTATGCAAGATCATTCATTAGTATAACAAAATGGTGCAGACTAAGGAGACTGAGCTTTAGCAAGCAATTGTTGCTCATGTTTAATAACTATTTAAAAAAAAATCTGATAGGTAGAATTACTGCACATGCAGGCTACAGAGCACAGGTCATGCATCATATCTTTAAAAAAAAAATAAAACAAACATAATAAATCTGTTAAATCATAATGTCTCCCAATCGTAACAAATTTGCAGATTAAAGCTCATTGAATACACATTTAAATGATAGATGATAATGGCTCGGAAAGAGCCATTATGATCTATTTCATCAATAATCCACATTTTTTGCCTTGTAACTACACCAAGGATGAGCATAATAGATACTGCCTGATGAAAAATAATACTTTGTTTATGAAAGAGAATCAGAAACAAGAAATTCTCGGATTAGCAAATTTAAATGGCTGTTGCTGTTTGTGTATATTGTTTATGCATGACAGATTTTCCTCATTATTAATATTAATCATTTCTGGCACCCTAGCCTCTATGAAGAGAATAGAGTGAGCATTCCTGGTGCAGCTCAGATTCCTGTTGATTTTACTGCGAGTTTTGGGTGGATAATGCGTGCAGAATTGGAAACATACAGCTTTATCCTGCCAAGTGCTCAGCACTTGATTTCCACTCCAGTGAAGTATCTTGTATGATTCCCCATTCAAAGAGCCGTGGTACAATTCCATTTGACTTTAATGACTGCACGATCAGCTCGATGGTCGGCACCATGTTGTTTTGTAATGCCAATTAATACTAAATGGAAAGGGATTTCTCTAGCATCTTCTCATCACTTACCTACCTATACATTCAAATGTTTCTCACTGCCTCCCTAAAAGTGAATCTGATTGGAAATTAACAGTTTATTTACAGCTAAATTCTTTTGGATTAGAATTCAATATTTTAATATACACAACAACCAAGAGCGCCGACTGCTGCCAGTATGAATCATATGAAGATACATTTGCATGGCAGTGTAGCTGGGTAAGTAGAATGACATATCATTAAGAAGGGCAGCTGTATAGAGGTAGGCGCAATCCTGTAGCATTTGTTTATATAAAGTGCCACTGAAGTCAACGGGGCCACTAATATTAATGTAGATGAGTAAGGCCCGGTGTAAAGGTGATAGCTCCAAATTATTGCCACCCATCCTTTGTGTTCTGCTAACATACCGTTGCAAGTTGCTACGAAGTGGGAATCATACGGTGGACAGAAACAGTGGTATGTCGTTTGGGACTGCAGCAGCAAGCACTCTGCATTAAAAGCTGGGTTCTAGGAACTAGATACCCCTCTTAAAAAATTGCTTCATCACTCCTAGGTCTCAAGTTCTTTCAGATACAAAAGTCCCATTGATTCCGGTATGAATCACGTATACCAAACATGGATAGAACTGGCACCTAAACTATGTGTCGGGGAAGGTCAGTGTACCATACAATTGTGAGTAAGTGGCTGGGGGGCGGAAAGGGCCTCAACGTGAGTGACACTTAGCTATTACAAAATGCATAAGCTGCCTGTATATATTTCTCTATTTTTCCTCACCAGTGCCATATGTTGAGATATTTCTGATGACCATCTGAAATTCATTAGCGACCCAGAAGCTTTGTTCTAGGTCACTGAGAAGCAGGTCATCAAAGGTGTTTGAATACCTGCTTCCTACTGAAATCTTGCATCATTAGAGTCCCAAATGAACATTATGGGCACCTATACATGTGCCCGATGTCTGCTCCAATGCGTTCTAATTAGGACACTCCAGCAGCCTCAGCTGCATGTGTATCAGTGGCCCCGTGTTTCAAAACAGCAGCAGGGGTGCTTTAAAGCTCAACAAACGAGCTTTAGTTAAAGCATCCCCACTGCCATTCTGAAGTGTGGAACGCTGAATACCCATGGTGCTGTGGGCATTTTCATTAGAGCGGCTCCCAAGAGCTGCTTTAATTAACGTGCCCCCTCACCTCGACCCTGGAGCACATGTAACGACAAGTACCTTTAAGGATCTGGGCCTCGAGCACTTTTGAAGTCCCACCCCTTGCTCTGGGTAGACAACCATCAGCATCTCAAGAGAGATGCTAAATGTTATATGCAAAAAGGTTTCAAAGATAAAATCCAGGAAATTCAAAGAGCCCACGTGAGACCAGTGGTCTCACACCTTTGTCTCTTCTTCAGCCTGTTTGGTACTGGGCCGTTTCAGTAGCCCAGAAGAGCTGTAAACTGAGGATTTCTTAGGGAGGTGGTGAATGGGGCATGCCAGGGAGGAAGGGATGTGGCTGGTGTGCTTCCAGCGCAACACCCTCTTATTTGCCACAAGTCATTTACAGACCAGTCCAGCCCACATTGTTGCTCAACCAGCCTGGAAGATCAGGACCCTAGATTTTTATGTGGCTTAAAAAATCTGTTTTATACTTCCAAGGAGACTGATTACTTGGTATTTGCAGTTCTTTTATACAAGGAATATTCCTATTGACTTTCTTGGCAAAAGAGTGCAGAATTGGGTCCTTGTTTTGATAATCCAGTTGCTTCATGTGTGGGCTATGCAGAGCTTTCAAATTAGTGCAGTCACTGAGGTTCTGCTGTAAATAGGCCTACAATTTTAAAACCTCTCGTTAAATATTCCTCTTGGCAAAGTTTGGTTCGTAGATGCTCTCCAGGGAGTCAGTTCTGAGTCAAAGTGTTACAAAAACAGATCTATTTTTAGGCCTTTTTTTCCATAATAAGATTTTTGTCAGATGATTTACCACAATAAATGGGTCCTTTTCAATTTGAAAGGAAAAGTTCAATTCCAGGTTCAGATGTAGCCTGCAGGCACCGTGGTGGAAGATTCTTGTATGTATTCTGGAGTGATTATTGACAGAGTTTAACTTTATTGACCTTGTTCTCCTAAATCCTGACAAATTTTTTAAACATGCTCCTTAAATTCACTAAGGACCACTGCAGATTTTCATTCATTCTGGGGCTTTGTCAATTATTGTTTTATTCACTTCTTGGTACCCTCTCGTCAGGCCCAGTCCTATATTGAACACGGCTCTGTGATATTTCTATTTCTTTTTCGTGCTAACTCAAATAGGTGTATTTCTCCTCTTCTGTATGTCTCCGCTTAGCATCTCCTTGGCAACTACGATCTATTTGTTGATTTAGGCACTTTTGTCCTACCCTATCCAGGCAGTATAACTTCCACACGGTAAATAAAGTGAGTTTCTTCTCGTCACCTTTATGGGTTTGCCAATGGTTGCAATGGAAACAGATGGCATGTTTACTTCGGTATTGATGTGGTGAGGAATGCTTTAAACTTTTTCCTCTTCTGCTTCTTCAAGGAAGCTTGTGCCTCTCTGGTTTTCGTAGTACCCGGAGTGTCATGTTGTATCTCATTGGGTGGCTGACTTCTCCTACCGCTAAACTTGCATACCAGTGGGGTAAAAATCATACTTGACTCCAGAAAGAAAATACTGAACACCTAAGCCTTGCACAGCATTCTGCATTGATAACTGACTGCTCTGTATCATATAAACCAAGTACAGTATGTGCTTAAGTGCTTTTTTATTACACACTGCTGAGATTGTTAAGAGCAGCCACATTCCTGGGATTTCAGAGGATGTTGTTGGCTTGAAAGCAATTGGAAATCAGGCAATATGTCTTTCTACAGATAGCAAATCATTCTGAAAATGAGAGAGACAACTGGTCCTTCCTTATTTAATGTTTCCTTCTTTTATAGAAACACTGTATTGTGCTAATATACCGTGTGCCTGGGAAAATACTCAGGCATTCTCTGGTTTCACTTGCTAAATGTGTGCCCAAAAAGGAGTGATTTTTTTTTTTTTTTTTTTAAAGCTTCAAGTGACTGCAAGTTTACATCAAGTTTTAATTCTGATTTGTGCACGCATGAAAGAACATCTGAAATGTATTTGGGGCTGGAAGAAAAATGCTATTTTCCCCGAAAAAGTTCTAAAGAAGGGGGGACAAGATGGAAACATTTTGAGATCAGTTATTACATGAGCAACACAATGAAAATAAATATATAATTTAAGAAAGAAAATAGATATTTTGATTTTCACTTCCTACTTCCCATTCCTTTTTACCTCTTAGTATCCCTTTTGCCTCTGCATGGCAGGAGGAGGAGAAATGGAAAGATTACAATTAGGATAAAGTCCTAAAATAACTAAAATAATAAATATCCCTATAACCAGAAAATATTTCAGTGGTTGAAATGGAAAATTTTCAGTAAAAATGAAAATCTTCCCAGAAAACGTTACATTTGCTCAAAACATTTTTGTTCAAAAATAATTTCAGAGATCTGGCTGAAAATGTTCCACGTTTATAAAACATTATTTTCTCTTTATTACATTTTCCCTCTTCCCTTCTATAGTGCTATGGGATATGAAAAATAATATACATGTATCTCTTTATGCAGCTGTTTTTATATGTATGTCTCTGAGGGGGCCATCTATGTGATAATTGCAGAATCATGTGATAAATGAATTTAATATGAGGCTTTGACTGTTTCATCTGAACTCTGCCTGCTAATTTATCGCTAAGGCTTATTCCAAATCTCTGAGCATATTCAAGCAGCTCCTGGGTTTTAGGTTTTTTTGTTTTTTTGTTTTTTTAAATCAACCTACCTGAAAAATATTTCCTCTTCCTTTTTGCAAACATGAAATTTCTCCCCTAAATTGTACCATGCAACCCATTTAAATAAATTCAGCATAATATAGGTAGGGCTCATAACACAACTTGTTGTTAGCAGCACACTCCATTAGAAATCCTGGTTCTCATTTCCTTACAACTTTGCCAACATTGGGTGGGAGTTTTCTATGCCAGGTGTCTGCCTCAGGCATGACTTTTCTGGAAGATTTCAGCCAAATAAAAACTCAGGCATTTCTCGGAGTGAGGATTGGGGAAAAAAATACTGTCTTAAGTCACGTTTAAAAACTTGGCAGTTTTTTCTGTGGTAGCAGTTGCAGTAGTTCATTTACGGCTTTCTCCGAAACAATACTGTAAAATAGGCAATAAAAATACATATAGTAAAAAGTATATGTAACAAAATAACAATATTTTGTATGTTTGTTGTATGTAATAAAATAACCTTTTTTTCTGGTGAAAAGTGGTAGCTCTTCCAAGTTTAAGAGCAGGGGCATTTCGGTTGAACGGTGGCCTTTGGGTCAGAAATATAGCATTTGCCTTCTCCTTGAAAATCACTTAATTTGAACTTTTAAGTAACTTCAGTTTGCACATACTCAGTAGAGACTTTGTAGAATTGCTGGAAGACTGCACTCTACTTCGGGTGACCAGTGACCAGAATTGGCTGGGACAGTCCCAGGTTTTGGATGCCAGTCCTGGCTGGCTGATGAAAATAAAAATGAGCGTCCTGGTCATGGGGCGCTGGGTGGGAAGGTGCAGCAGCAGGAGCTGTGAATAGGAAGCCCTAGCAGACAGCAAAATTGCTCTAATAGGTTACCTTGATTAGTGTAATGACTATTAAAAGAGGAGTATTAACACCTGTGATGAAAACGATGGGTCATTAATGGGCCATTGACTCTTTAGATGCCTGAATAGCAGGGATTTGGGTTTTTCATTTCCCCCCGGGAAACAGAGAAAAACACGGATTTTCCCCTTTACTAGAGGAAAATGTGGTTTTCTCATTTTGACAGAAATGCATGGATTTTTCAGGTTGGCAGCGAGGTCTCTGCAAGCGGGCAGATTTCCAGCCTGCAAGGGGCTGAGGGGAACGGGAGGAGGGCGGTCAGGCAGGGGGCACCATGTGCATGTATATGCATGTGGCCTCCAGGCAGCCTGGAGAGCAGCTCCTATGGGTGGCGGGGAGGAGGGATTTAGGCCCCCCATAGAGAGGAAGGGAAAGACTTGGGCAGGGATGGGGCTGGGGCTACTGCCCAGCTGGGTGGTGGGCCCAGGGCCTCAGTGCATCCCAGGATGTATTGCTTCCAGCGCCTCCCCCACAGCAGGGCTAGAGCCCAGGTGTCCTGGCTCATAGCCATGCCCTTGCTCACCAGCTCTCTAGTGGCACATCAGAGCTGTACAGGCAAGCCAGCTGACTTAGCCCTAACTATATATTCCTCAGCATCTCAAGAATAATGTTCCTTAACCTTGGAAACTTAGTAATGATTTTTTAATGTGCGTTTGTGTGCATGTATTTAATAGTTGGCTATACAACAGATGTTAATCAAGTCACTGAATGCACAAGTGGAAGATGCTGGCACAATAGAGATGAGTATGGTATAGAAGAGGTCTGTATAGAATAAAGGTAGACACCAGTAGAAGAAGGATGAGTCTGTGGTTAAGACACTAGTTGGAATCTCTTGCATGATTTTGGGCAAATCACTTCATCTGTTCATCTCAGTTCCCAGCATGCATCAGGAAATACTACCATTTTCCTCCTTGTACTTTTTTTTGCGTGTTCAGACTGGAGCAAACAGGACTTTCTCCTATTATGTGTTTGTACAATGGGGCCTCTATCCATATGTGTCCTCTGGGCACTCAAAGACCAATAGTCTAGTGGCCTATTGGGCGACTGTGCTTAATGCAGGCTTCTGTAGCCAACAGCACACAAGGGATAGCACAGCCAGCCTCACATCCAGCTGCCTTTGACTACCCAGCCTCAATGACCACATGCACGCCTCTTTACAGATGGATCAACTGGGGTCAGCTTTTGACATGAGGCCAGAGCAGGGCTCGAACTCACACCACTGAAATTGTAGCAAGACACCTTAACTCATTTGCAACTATGTCCCTACCTTTTGCAACTACTGTATGATAAAACAAAATACTGAAGTAGAGTTATGCATAGCGAAAAGGAGACAGAAATGCAGAATGCTTTAGGATGTTTTAAGAAAAAAGGATCTATTGAAAAAATTTTCATTAGATTGCTACAATAATTTCAATATATCTTCTATACCATGGTAGGTTTCTGTTTTTTAAAAATGAGTTGAACCTCTGTTAAATGCTATAGGCTTTTCACATCAGATGTTCTAGCATACATTTGAGATGACCACATTACTCCAGAGTAGTGAACTCACAAAATGAGTTATGCAGGCAACCCCAAACGAGCGTCCATAAAACTTTTATACTGCATTGCATCATCATGGAATTTGTTTATGCCACATATTTTATAGAAAAAACCTGTATTTTAGAATATATTAGAAGGTTTATAAAAATTTTTACTAGTGCTATTTTTCATATCCATCTAGCACCAGGCTGAGCTAACCCCTGGAGTCCCAAAGCAAAACGGCAAAATTACGATAAATATATTTTAGAAACCTCTAAAAATAAATTAGGGGTCAGATTCTAACCCTTTTTCTATGTTGGATAGTACCTTCCTCCATGAGAACCCCATAGGGTTCAGCAGTTGAGCCACGTACGCAATGATACCAGGCACGGAGTCAATCTAAACTAGCTTTTCCCTGTCCACAATCATGATGCCATTTTAAAAACCCAACCTTGCGCAGTCTTTTGTTGCTAGAAATAAATGTTTCATCCCATAAGAAAAAGGATTTCTTACACTGATGATGAGTAGTAGCAGTTTTACAGCAGCCGCTTGTTCACATAGCTGGAGTGCAGGTGCCAGGAAGCAGCAGCCAACACTTTAAAAGGCAAGAGGGAGAAAACAGTTTTCCAGTGGGGGCTGCCTTTCCAGTCCATTTGAAGGGTAGTGTCTTGGTGGGACAGATGTGTGACTATAAACCTATATTCCTTGTCACTAATTAGGGACCACATAGCAGGAGTGCGTGGAAGGAAATGTAGATCCCCACCTACTCTTATGATGTAGCAGATATAATGCCAGTTACACCGTTGCTGATATAATGCCTCCCTCTCCATGATTTGGGCCTGTTAGCAGTCCGTGACCTTCTGTTGTCATGAGAAATATTGTTCCCCATGCACTTACGTCACATATCCACATCAGCATAGTTGTGGTACATTGTAAGAGATAGTTTTTGTATCATATCCTATAACACAACTGTTGTGTTAATTTTATTATAACGTTCGCCAACCCTAGTTGGCCCACGTTGCTGTCAGTAGCAAAAACTCCAGTTGACTTAATTCAAGGCAGGATTGGGCCATAACTGGACTTTCCTTCTCTTAATAAAAATACCTGTGCAAATGAAACACCCCTGTCTGAGGGCAGTTAATGAAGGATTGTTGACTTCCAGCTGTACACCTAGGCCAACTATCCACGGATTCAACTTCTCCTTTCATTTCCTTGGTTCTGTTGAATAGGAAGCAGCTATCAAACTGCATTTATGTTCATTGAAACCACTTGATTAATTGACTGTTCTTTGAACCCTTGGGACCTGAGGTTGAAATATAGCTCAGATGTAAGTGGCAGAAGCCATTGCAATGGGATGGGGCTATAAAAGAGCACCAGTGAACTGTCAGTGGGCAGTCCAGGTTCAGGTTCAGGTTCATGTTTATCCGTGTGGAACGCACTAAAAGCAAAGACAGATGTCCAGCTTATCTCACATAGTCAATAGTAATAATATGTACGGAGGCTTCTCACTGTGAGCTGAGCCTACTCCTGCTGTCACTATGTCTTTATGCGTCTTTAGGGAGAAAACCTGGAAGGCAGAGAGAAAAAAAAGTAAGTGTTGCCAGCAATCCCTGTAGGCTAGCTGAGGAGTGGATGTGTAAAGCATTTCTTTCTGCATAAACATTTAGAAATCAGGCTCTTGTAAGTCAGGGAACCACCAAATGTGGTGTGAAGAGGCAGATGAAGCCTGCCTTCTGGCGTGCCGGCATTTGGCGATTGATGCTGAATGCAGAAAGGCTCCCCCCACACCCCCTCCTCCCCGTTTTCAAACCACATCTTAATACAAATCAGGTGAAAAATAAATTGAAAAAGAGCAAGCCTGAGATTACAGATGTGCCAACTTCATATTGTTCAGTTTAGCCGAGGTCATGCTCAACCCATCAAGTTCACATCATTTAGTATATGGCCACTGAGGTAATATTCAAGCAAAAGAAAAGCGGTTGGAATACTGATTTGCCCGTCCTTTGCCAGCTGGCTTCATTCAGATGTACAAAGCACGTTGGCTTCAGGTATGCAAGGAACGCTACCTCTGCAAGGACTACTGTTTCTAAAAGGATATTCAGTTCCAAACCGCTTCTTCGGGCTCCAAGGCTTTGACTGCAGATTGATAGCAAAGAGGAAACACCTCTTCTAAGTCGCTTGTCTCTTATTCTGAATTTAAAAATTTAGAAGCCATATTAATGATGGTGCACTTAATTTAGCCGTAAAAATTTGCCAAATGAAGAAGAGATTTGCATCGCAGCCTGTGGCATAGGGAAAAGTTGAATTTCCTAAGAAAGCCTGCCCGTAGAGTTACTGGAATCTGTTTCTCATCCATGCTAGTAATGTTGCCATGCAGGTTCCCTGCAAACAGGTATAGATTTATGCAGATTAATTTGGTATAGTACAGTGAATTGCCACAATGATATATATTTTAGAATTACTTCCTAGCACAGGCTAATGGCTAGAATCAAATAAAACATAAAAGTAGATTTATATAGATTGCTGTATAAATCAGATAAAGCTTTATGTTACCTACCATTGGTAATGGAAGCTTTTCCTGCAAATAATATAGAAGTTGTTCATGTAATATTTTCATTATTTCTAGTGCGAGTAATGCAAAAAAAAAGAGGCAGAAAAAAAAAAAAAGGAAAGGGAAAAGAAAAGAAACAAACAAGTCTGTTGGGTTTAGCCACCATTAAACATCATTAACCATAATTTTACCTGACAGGCTCTCTCATCTGATGATGGGTGAAATGGCAGAAAAGTAGACTGAACAATTGCATAAACTCAAATGAAATATGCCCTTGTATTATAAGTGTGCACAGTTCAGTCAGTTAAAATAGAGCAATTTATTATGCTTTAGCAGCTAGAGCTTAATCTGGTTTTAAATAGACTTAGTTTTTCAACTTCGCACAGAGACTTAACTGACTTGAGGAGATGCATGACATTTCACTACATGGGGGCTGATACAAATTGGATAATCTGAAATAACTTTATTAGAGCACTGGAGAAAATAATGTGCTTTTACAGGAAGAGTGGATGGCCCTTTAAGAAAAAATGGCTGTGTTTTCTTTTGCTGCAAAATCAGGAGCAAAGAGTTCAGGGAGGAGATGAGAAAAATACAGACTGAAGAGAATTCATGATTGTGTAACACACAGTGAAGCAGCAATACCCTGCAACGGGGGGCAAAAGAAGAGGGGGGGAGGCTGCTAAAATTTACATAAAGTATAGGGCACTCCACCCGGTGTCACCCTTCATAGCACTCTTTAAATCAGGTCCTAAAAAATTATCAAATGATGTGAGCAAAATTCCATCTTACCTGCATTAGAAACCCACTGTGCTCTTGGTAAGTGGCTTGATTCATTTGCTCTGTGCAGTGTCTTTTGCAGTCCTTCATTGCATTTGATTTTCCGGTGTGATGTTCTGCATTTCCATTATTTCTCTAACTTTGCACCTGCAACTCTTAGTGCAGAGCATCCTCAAATATTGGCAACTTACCGATTTTCAGCATACCTGGTTTGCAGTGGAAACAGGTAGTAAGACATAAATTAGCATTTGCATGCACCGTTTATTGCCAGCAGCAGTGCCAGGTGTAAGCACTTGCAGGTGCAACTTTGCACCAGCATAATGAAAGCCATTAAAGAGGGAAGCTATATGAAAACGTAGAATTGGAAGGAGGTCTCCTGGCCCATCAAGTCAAGTTCCCGGCACATGGAAGCAGTCATTTATGGGAGAAATCCCCTAAATTACCACTTCAGGTCATGAAACGCAAAATACCACACACTTCATAACACGCCATAGGTAAAAACAGGGAAGATGAGAGAACTGCTAATGCTCTGCCACTATCATTAGCAGTTGGTTAACACCCTAGGAAAAGGATGCTACAGAAAAATTGACAATGAATTCTCTGTCTAATCAGCAGTGGGACTCTAGAGAGCTCAGGCTGTGCTAACAATGGAGCAAGGGAACCTTTCACCTTAGGTTACCAGTTCAAATTCAAGGCAGATTCGTAGTGAACAAAAGTCATTACTGTCTTAGAGCAGTTCAGTAGCCTACACTAAATGAATCAAAGGTCTCAGCCAGAGTCTAATGGACATTTGGGCCAAATCACAGAAACTACGCTCTTAATTGGTATTCCAGAAGAGTGTGGTAGCACAGAGGCCAAGGACTGAATGGGGATAAAGACTGAATTTGCCCGTTTATTTAGAGCATGGTAGAAGCCCATTGACGGTGCATTTTAGGAAGCTTACTCTACTAATGACCATGCTACCTGCGTTCCATGGATAAAGAGAAGACAGACCCCTGCACAATCCAGCATCTCTCTACAACTCTAAATACAGCTTATTTAAAAATACAGGTGGTAACAATAGCAACTGAGCTGTCTGAAACATTGCGCTTCCTTGAGAAAAGGAGAGCCCAATATATATTTTACTGGGGTAACCTGAAAGCAAAACCTGACCAGTACAAAGTCTTCACGGTCACCTCAAAGTGAGACTCGAATAACTTCTTCATACCTCTTGGGAACTTCACGTGCTTCACAGACTGGTATTTCATCCATGAGGCCTGTCTGAACTGTCTCCCACTCAACGGTGCCATCCGCTACAGCCACCGAGACAAGAGGTGCCAGAGGTGTAGCTGTGGGAGTGAGACCCTACCCCATGTCCCGTGCAGCTGCAAGCCCCATACAAGAATATGGCAACTGCATCACAGCGCTGTTCAGGACTGGGTGATGAAAGCCGTCTCGGTGTCAGTCAGGATAATAGCCGTGAACCATACCATCCCAGGTTGCCACAGCCAGCTAGTCTCAGACATTGTTGTAACAGATGAGGACAAACAAAGGATCCTGATGATTGATGTGACCATCCCCTTTGAGAACCAGTGGCAGGCTTTCACTGAAGCCTGGGAGCAAAAGCTGTTGTAATACAGGCCTCTGGCTGATACTCTAAGGGAGAGAAGATAGGATGTGATGCTGCAGGTGCTGATTGCTGGGTCACTTGAAGTCTGGGACCCAAACAACGGGAGCATCCTGCGAGCCTTTAGAGTACCCTGGCTGCTTAAAAACGGATGAGACACAAAACTGATGAGGCACCTCATGATATCCAGTACCACCCAATGGCCAAGAGACAAGTAAGCTGAGCATATCACTAGCCATCTAAATTATGAAAATACCCAACCAAGACCACCTACCAGAAGCAAAAGTGAAAGGATGAACTGACCACCCCTCCCAGCTGTTGCTCCACCCTACACATACCATAGATCCCAAAGACTGTTAATGTATTCTCCACCCCAGCAATTGTATACAAGATGCTAAAACCATTGTCTAAGAACATCTTACCACCTTACAACTCTGCACTCTTCAATTACCATGTGCAGGGTCTTACCTCTTCTATTCAAAGCATGGCATTGGGGCTTCTTAACCCCTCTAACCCCTTTAGGCTGTGTCAACATACACCAAGTGTGGACTCATATAGCTACCATGCACGGGGTCTTATATGCTCTTTCAGCTCTACAAAACCATGTCAATAATCATATTTCTCAACATTTTCTAATAAAGTTTTAAAGTCCCACTTCTGCCTTCATGTACATTTCCACTGAAGTCAATGGAAAATAACTGTGCATGGCTGACAGCAACACCATAGGTAACATGCAAATAGATTTTGCTTTGGAGTGTTTAAAATTAGTATTTTTTCACACTCGGCATTTGAAAATACAAATAGTTTCTGTTTTAGCATTGTAAGAAGAGTAGGACAATGGAATGAGCTGCCTAGGGAATTTCCTTCATTGGAGTCTTTGAAAAAGAGGCTAAATAGACATCCATCAAATGTTTTAGGATCAGCAAATCATGCATTTGCACAGGGGGGGTGGAAAAATGGTCCCCTCCTGCCCTATTGTTATTTCCAGAACCAATAATGTCCTATCAATATCTAACTACCCAAAATTGTGATTACAAAAACATTTGTACCTACAAATCAAGTGGTAGGGCATCTAGGATGTAGCTATGTTGGTCTAAGGACATAGGCAGACAAGGTTCCTCGGGTAAATCCGGTATCTTTTCTTAGACCAACCAAAATAGTTGAGAAAATTCTTCTTTGTGAGCTTTTGGGAACAAGTGCCCTTCTTCAGGCTTCAAGTGGTGGGGCATCTACAAAGGGTCACTTAACCGCACGTTATTACAGGCACAACATTACAAAAAGCCGCATAGACGCCCTATAGGAAAAGTCCCCCTAAAACTGTACCTTGCAAACTCTTTTTGACTGGAGCTCTAATGGTGAAACAACAAATGTTCAGTTTGAATACCTAGGCGCCTGCAATTTGGGAGTGTTTAATTGTCAACAAGGGAAGATATCCAGGCTCTTAATTCATCAGCATCTGTCCTTATAAAATTGTATTGAGAAGGAGCAATGAGTAGCCTGATGAAAGCTTTAATTTACTCGTGACTTATTGTTTCCACAAGGAGTTGTTGTAGATCAATTTGAGAACAATTACTAGGTGAATAAAAAGTGAGAGAGAAAAAAAATCAAACACAGCTTTAGGATATAAGTAAAAAACCGGTAATATAAAATCAATCAAAATATTTATTTTGCTGCTGAATCCAAAGTATTACTGACAAGCAAGGGCTGTATTTTTAAGCACCACTGCTGTTTAGGTTTTCCCAGAATATATAACTGAACATGTCTTATGGCCATCTTGTTTTCATGTAGTATTTCATCCTCTGGCTTTGTGGGGGAACTTTATGCCAAGAGAAGTCACTGGAGACTGAGTGACAGATCAGGTTGTTGTCCCACATTCCCTTTCTACTAAATCACAGTTTTCTTTAGATGGAAGGTGGCTATTGTGAAGCTGTCAAACTGAGGAAAGTTAAATGGGCTGAAGTGAAGGCTCGTGTTAACAATAGCAGCTATCTCTGTCAAATGAAAGCTCAGCAGACAGTTACAAGGCAATTCGGCACTGATGGGTGGTCGATTAAAAACAACAAAAGGCAAGATGAATGAAAGGGGAAAATCCCTATTACTTTGTGGTAGGAGCAAGGGGAGAACCAAACCCCCACCCCAAAAAAACCCCACCCAGCCCCATCACGGGTTGAAGAGGCTTGTAGTTAGCGTGACCTTCATAATCTTGGATATGGCACAATACAGCTGACAAGATTATTTTCCCTTGAAGCAGCACCGCGGTGTTTTCATTGGCAATAATCTAGAAGAATAAAACGAATGCAGAGTTCAAGGCAATTGAAGGATTCTTGATTCTGATAACACCTGGGAACAGAGTGCCACCAGAAAAAATAGTGAGGCTTTCCTCTTTAAAAAAAATATATATGACTTGATCATTTTTACAGTGTCATATCTCAGATTTTGAAGGTTACACTATAGACAACCAGAAGAGGATTAGAGGGAAATTATCTCTGAGCTCAAGGGAGTGCCAATTTAAGTTGGATCTGAGATATAACATTTGCATTACCTTAGGAGATGAAAGGTAGCATTGTGCCCTGATAGCTACCCAACTACCTAACCATATGTATCGACTGGATTAGTCTGAAGATTAATAGCCTATACACTAAATGCAGTGTGGATCGTGCAATGTACCTTCAATGGGACTGATCCCGCTGAATTTAATGTCAAAACTCAGTGGGAGCAAGACTAGTCTTGTGGTTCATACATTGAACTTAAGTTAAATATATGCTCTTTGTTCAACCGAAGGCAATTTTTTTTGAATGATTGGGTTTTCAACTGCAGGTATGTAGGTGGGGGAGATGTCAAAGTTATGTAAAATAATGAATGTTATAAAGAAGCTAGGTCAGACGCTTCTATCTACCTTGGCTAGGACTTTCAAAGGAATGAGATATTTGGAGCCTAGTTGCAATCCAATAAGAAGCAAGTGCCTAACCCCCTTAGGCTCCCAGTCCCTTTCTCCAAGACAAATACAAGACGACTTTCAATGAAAAGGAGAAGTTGGAAATTTAAATGGAAAAAGAGAAACGCCCAGCTAGGACAAATAGAGGCAAAAAGTTTAGGAGGATTCAGAAAAAAGATTGGAGATTTACATGGATGTGCAGAAGGATTAGAGTAAGGATTAGAGCTAAAACAAAGGCAAGAAAGAAATCATTTTGGAAGGGAAACGAACACTTGTACTTCAAGACGTATGCCAACCCCCAACTAATGGGGGTGAGAAAGAACCATTCCTTATTAACAAGAAATGAACAACCTACTGCAGGGTTTCTTGTACCTTCCTCTGAGGCAAAACCTTTGTTTCAATGCAACGCCAATATAAGATGGCAATATAAGTTCCTAAACATTAACTGGGTAATTTCATGATTTCAAGCCTAATTAATAATAGTATTCACCTATACCCTGCCATTATTCTAATTGTTCATTTTCCATTAGCACATTAGGTGCCTTAGTCACGGACCAAGACTGTACTGTGTCAGATCCTGTGTACATGGAAAACAAAAAAATCTTATAATTTAGGTATAAGACCTTACACACATACAAGGGGAGGGTACCAGGAAACAATGAGGCAATACCATGGCAGATTCTTTCATCCAAGTGTATGTATCATTTGATTGTAGCGTTTTTCTGCACTTTTTCAGGCCTTGTGTTTTTGATCAGGTAGCTAAATTGATTTCAGCGCATGGCGAAACCAGTCTTACAGAATTATTTCCTGTCTCATAAAGGGCGGACAGGCTGGCACTTAACATGTTTGGGAATGGTTGGGGGCAAAGCCTTAAAACAGGAAGTCAATGACGATCTTTTGAGGATCATAGAAATTACAGTATAGGTCATGCTCCCACTGGGATCAAAACCATGGTTATGTCTTGCAGGATTAGTTATGAATAATTTAGGCAGCAACAGAGCTTACACACATCTTTGTTGTAACCTTTTAAACTAATAGCCAAAGATGCCGCTCCTGACTCCTCCTTGCTTTCGCTTCCTTGACGTTTCGTATCCCGTTGGAGAGGGTTCTGCTAAAAACAATTTAGCTTTTAATGCAGGAGTCACCTCAGGCTTCTTAAGGAACATTTAGAACAGAGGCTGTTTGTGAGTGCGATTGTGTGTGTAGGGAAACGTTGAATTTTTCAGAGTTGTCCCATAGGAAGAGAGAGAGAAAATAATTTGCCATTATGAATTTCAGGTCAAAATGTGGTTTTACCATGTGCTATAATTTCGAAGGTAAACAAGCTTTCAGCAAAGCTAACTATATCAGGAGACTTGTTTAACATGCACAGAAGGCACTGTTAAATTATTTCAGTGCCATAATTCAAAATGCTGAGGAAAATTCTCCTGTATTACAGCCAGTGTAAGATTGGGTCTGTAGCCAAGTACATCAACATAAATGTTGAACTGTCTGGGGAAATACAAGCCTCATACTGTTACTTAGGGGAAAATGTGCGCAGACATGGTGGAGCCCCTTATGAAACAATCCTCATTTTGTTAAACAATAGGATCAAATTTTCAATCAGGTTATCAAGCATATTGCAGCCTTAGAGCTTGCCAAACAAAGTGAAGTACCAGTATGAAGGCTGATATATTTTTACAGAATTAATGATGTATGAAACATGGAAGTGGAAACAGATACATTTTCATTTTATCCTCTGATATTTTTTTCTTTTTTTTTCTTTTTTACATTATGAGTGAAAGGAAATGCTTGGAAGTATTTGCAATTATTCCTATCTGTTTATCTCAGAGTAATTACAAGAGCAAACAGTGTCGTGCCTTGCGTTTGGATGCCAGCCTGAAAACAATTGCCCGAGTGAGCAAGGGCTTCTTGAGTGAGCAAGTGTTTTCAAGATCAGTCCTGGCGCTTGTTTTCCACTGTGCATATGTGATACATTATGAATAATCCAGCTATGGAAATCATTTAAATATTTTATTCCTCTATTCTTTTTAGTTATGTGGATTGTGTGTGGTCTCGCTATGTGTATGTGCACGTACGTATTAGTCCTCTTTTACACTTAAAAATGTGACCCATGGCGTGCCTGCTTAAACAGGAAAGGTTGCACTGTCATAATGAAGATCTGCTTATCTACACAAAGATAATGTGCTGATCTAGTGGCGTTTGTGCTGGTCTCTGGATGGATGGGCCTTTCTTTCTTGCCTTTTGTTTTAGGTCTTATCCTTACTCGAATCTTTCTGCACATGCATGCAGCCGGGGACCCTCTTTCCACTGGGTTTCTGCCAGAGTGCAAAAGTTTTCCTAATAAAGGTACACAATTCCCCAGGCAGGCTGAACACCTGAGTCACTTCTCATCCCCTGCCGCACCCACTCGCCCAATTCCCAGCGTGCTGCTCCCCTTAACGGGAGTCCCGTTGAAGAGCCGCTCTTAGCAATCTGCTGTGGAATAGCACCTCCCATTTGAATTTCCTTTTTGAATACATTGTTGGCTGTAATATTATTTGAAAACCCAGCCTGGGACGTGAATGCTAGTGCTTGTAGACAAACACCCGCAGGGAAGCTGTAAGCCCCTTCCCTGCAGCCCTACACTTGCCTCCGAAGTGAAATGTTGCTTCATCATCTCACCTTTTCACTGAGAAAGACCTCGCCTGAGCAGCCTGTATCGAACACCTTAAGTCTCTCCCCTGGACAGGCAATGGTTGCTTATGTAGCTTTATGGAGTGGTTGTCCATTAGCACTGAAATGAAGCATCCAGACCTCTTTATTGGGTTACAGGACAGCTCGTCCCCAACAATTCATTGTGGAGGACAAATTGTCCCCGGTGATTCAGCAACCCGGCAGCTTGAGATTGCTGTCAGAGAGTCTTTATTTATTTTCATACCTTTACTCATCATGAATTAGTTATGGTGCAATCACAGTGAATTATTTAAAATACAAGACTCTAAAAAGGCTCGAGTGTAAGCAGTATTTCTCAGGGAAACTAGTGAGATTTTCTTTGGATTTGATTTCTGCCAAGAACTTGTGCTTTCTGCGGGGTGATGGGGGAGTCTAGCAGGGTTGGGAGGCTTTTTCAGTATCTCTTGAACTTCTTCCTGAGTTGGTAAGATTGCATCGTGGTAGCAAGTCTATAATTCGAGTACCCTGTCATTCAAATATCAGTTGTTTCTTTTCTACCCAAAGGGAAGATTCTGCTTTTTCTCGGGAACAGAAGAGACCCCTCTCCACCTCCTCCTCCCTTCCCTTCACAGTTACACTGGCACAAGGGCATATCCCACATAAAAAGATATGTATGTATTTGGTTTTCTATGGGTACTTTTCTTTTTATAAGCCTTCCCCACTCTTGTTCTCCCTCTTTTCCACTTTTCACCTTCCTTTTTATGAAGACTTTTTATCTCTTCCCTTTCTGCTGGCTTTTTTGTCACAGCGTGCCTGAGCTGAGCGTGACCCTAATATCATCCAAGTTTGCCTTAAAATTACAAAACACTGAGCTCAGTGGCTCAGTGATATTAGGGAGGAATGAGTTTGCTTTCCCTGCTTAAGTGACAAAGGCTCAACAAAAAGTTCACTAGCAGGGAGCACGCGTGACACAAGAGTGCTATGAACTCACTTCAGGTGCTGCCTCCGTACCGATGGAAGAAAAGTTGAGCGCTGTCCTTCGGGAGAACTGTTTTCTTCTCCTTCCATCTCCTGGGAACAAGCGTGTCGTGGCCATGAACTCCATTTGAAGGACTCATAGAGGGAAGGCGAGTATACAGAGTGCATCTGTTAGTTGTGGTCAAGGGCCACGTAAAGGCATTACACGTCTACCAGTATAAGTGATTGGAAACCAGTCTATACCCATAACAGAACAGAAGTTCAGCAACACATGGACTGGTTTAAAAATGGCAGAACCCGATCTAAGATTTGCCCCCTCCCGCCACTAACGGGTGAAGATTTGCCCCCTCCCACCACTAAAGGGTCCTCTTTGCTACTGATCTAAACTGCGCCACTTATGGAAAACTGCAGCTTTTTTAATGTCTTTACCCAGCCAAAGGGTTATCTTGTGTTGCAACTAAAAAGAGTTTGAAGAAGGAAAGTAGTTTTGTGAACTGGGGTCAGATTGCCAGTTCTTGGGTTGCTGGGGTGAGCCATCGCCTAGCCACTGCCAGGCATTTACTTGACAACCTGGGCTCTGCAACCACAGCCAGGATGTTCCCTTGGACATGCATCGTTGAGTGTTCACACTGTACCCTGACCATAGTAGAGGCATTTGTACTCTGACAATATTCGAGGCATGTAGAGTCTGTTTATACTTTCTGCTTTATGGCAGGTGCAACATAAACTAACATGTCTGAGCTTGGGTAGGATGGGGCCAGGGGATGGATACTGGCCCCAACATCTCCCACCTTTACTAACAAGGCAGTGCAGCTCCGTAGTTTGGAGCTGACAGTGGTCTCCTCTGCAGCCGTGTCCCATACTGCCAGGTAGATTTCTCCCCCTATTTAAGATGGATACGATACATTTCACCCTGTGTCTCCTTTCTACAGTGCTGTAGATTGGATGAGAGCGGGTGATATAGGAACTCGATGCTGTTTTTCTTATTAATACTGAAGAGCCTAAGTCTTTCTCTGCTACATTTAACATTTCTAAATGTCATAAACAGTGTTTTAAAATTAGTTGCAAATGGCAGAAACCTTTTTGCATTCCCTCTAAGAAGAGTTCAGACTTGCAAGAAATGTGTCAGTCTAAAAGATATTAATGAATGCGCAGAAGCTGCTTCCATTCCAAACCAGGTTACTGAAGCTTAAAATTTAGCAGACACAACTCATTTCCAATATACAGAAACAAAAGAACCCGGCTCTTCAGATATGAGATTAGTCGATCTAAGGGGAAAACAGCACACACAGGGAGATTTGTGAATGTCATGTTGGTGCTGACAGCTCATCAAACAGCTCCTTGAAGGACTCACTTTGTTACCAGATTAAAAATGGAATAAAATACAAGATAAAAGAATATAATCAATGAATAAAATTAATATACTTCTATGCATGCTACGGAGCATTGGATAGACGAGCCTGTCTTACTTTATTTGTTCTCCATAGAGCTACTCATTTTAATATCTTTTCTGGGGTGTTGTTTGTTTGTTTTTTAATGTCACCTTAGAAAGTTTCTATGGAATTATCGATCGTTTTTAACTGAGTGCTAAGTTTCCAAAGCCTTTGTGGGTAAATATGCCAACAGAAGGCCTGTTTACCAGACTACAGACTGATGCTCTGGTGAGGGGAGAGATTTAATCAAATAAGGCTGCAGTTAGGAGGTATTTTTAATTTAGAAAACAGTGGAGATGAGCACCTGTCACAAACTACATTCTGGAGTGCGTACTGCCTTTGACAGGTAGTGTCTGCCAGAATGATAGCAGTGGACGTTATGAATCAAGGTGCATAGAGGTATGTAGAAACATTGTGCACTGGAGAAACTTGCCCTATTTAGCTGAGCTAGAGCTGACACCACCTGGGAGCAAACTGCGATCCTTCCTGCTCCCTGGACAGGTGCAATTCCAAAATTGACCCTAATCACTTGTAGGCTCAATTTTATCAGAGCCCTACACAAACACGGTGTTCTCGTTTTTATTACTATAAACTGTTGACATCATCATGCCCAGTCAGAAACCTGAGATTTTTTGGGGGGGGGGGCGGGTGGAGCTTTTAATCCCACATCATAACTTTCCTTCACTCTTCTTTGGATTTTTCTTTGCACGCGCCGCCTTTCTTTTTGTTGTCTTGTCGGTGTTTCATATTTGGGCCAGTCCAGAGGGGTGCAGCGGTGCAGACACTGTGGTTGTCACTGCTGTCCCCAGCTGGCCCGGGCATGGGGGACGCCGGAGCTGCTCCTGCTTTAGTTCAGCCACGGGCTGCAGAGAGCAGCTGGGCGGGGAGCAAAGCTCTTCTGGGGACTCAGGCAAGTTCATCCTTCCAGCACCTGCTCTCCTGGCCAGCGGGCGATGGGGATGAGAGGTGCAGGCGTGGGGGGTGGCGAGGGGTGGGAGCTGGAAGGAACCCGGCACCCCCACAGCCATCACCCCTGAGTTCAAGTTGGGCAGGAGCGGCTTTGGGTCTCCTCTCATACCCCGGGTCAGCCTGGAGCGGCGGTGGCAGCAGCAAGTTCGTCCCTCCCGCCCTTCGTGCACTGCTTAGCTGCCGCAGCCAGCCGAGGGTTTCCAACCATGCCTTGCTCCGTGGATGACAGGCGATGGGTTGCAACCCCACTTTAGGATCAGCCCATGAGCCCAGCCAGACTCACGGGTGGGTGCTGGCACAGGTTTCCATTTAGAGATGCTTGCGTGGAAGCTTTGGGATCGTGTTCAGGCTCTTTGGAGACGAGCTTGGAAATGGGATCGTATTCTCTAATATGGTCGAAAGCCAGGAGCGTAAAGCACGCAGGTAAAAACGTGTCATCGGCTTCTCCTTTCCCCTTCGCTGAGCTCTCATGCCAGTCTCTTGCTTCCCCTCCAGGTTTAATGAAAAACAAAACGCCGGTCAACAAAGCAGCAGTTCTAACGCACTTAGCCGCAACTTAATATTTTAGTTGCCTTGAAGAGCTTTTTCTACATGGAGATTAATGGATGGCTAGATAAAGGGAATTCTTCTACTGAAAGAATTCATTCTGCTTAATCCTTTTGAAATTAGGAGATGATATGGGGAGATGAGTAATGAAGTGCACTCTCTGATTGTGAGGTACCTAATAGATAACCACAGGGGTTACTTCTGTCTCACCAGCTGTAATTACACTAATTACTGATATGGTGCCAGAAACACTAAGGCAGACTGAGTGTGACAAAACAAAATGGAGTGTTTCATAGCAAGTCATATTTCTCCATCAGCTGGCCTAGGGGGAGGCTGACCATGTTCGAGGGCTAATGTGTTCGATCTCCTGCGGGAGGGAAGAGGCCAACTTGCCCTGCTGCTTGTATCATTTCCTTTTGGCTACTATACCAGGCGTCACGGCAGTTACTCAATGGGGGAGATACGTGACAGATTCTCCAGGCTGAAAGGTGGGGGCTTAACCCATTCCTAGCTCTTTTCTGGTGGGAGCAGTACCACTGAGGCCAATGAATTCGCTCCAGTGAGTCAAGGCTACTCACGTGAGTCAAGGTTTTCAAGCACAAGTCCGTGATCAATGGTGAGGACGTACAGGGAGAAAATAGCAGAGGTGGAGAAGGAAAAATTAATAAAATATCTTTAAATATGTATAAAACTGCTGAACAAGTGGCCATGAATATCAGGTTAAATGGTGCTTGTAAATTCCATTTAATCTTTGGAGATTTGGTTTTACCATAACTTTCAGAATATCTCAGAGGAAATATTTGAAAGATGACTTGCACATTTCAGCAGGAGAATGAATATGAAATTTCAAGATTTATGGAAGGGAAGTTTTAGAACAAAGATCCTGGTGGGGGTTTTATTTTTTCTTCTTTGGAAATACTCTACCATTTGTTTTCATTTCCCCAGCCTTTTTGTCCACTGTATTATGAACTTCTCTTGGGAAATCTATTGTTAGATGTTTTCACGCACACAATCCCCCCTCCTTGATAAATGATAAAATTGGGCTTCAATGTGTGCAACACCGTCTTGAAATTCATCTGAATTCTATTATTCAGTTTGTCATTTGCATGATAACTTGAGTTACCACTCTCTGAGAAGTATTATGTAATACAGAGAAATGCATCAGGAAAATGAAAAACAAGTTCAGCATAATGTCCTCAGGGTAAAAGCGGTTTAGATGATATTGAATTGATGGGCTCACTTCAGTGAAAGTTCAGAGGTGGAAGAGGCTGCATCTTCGCGCTAGTCAGTATTCAGCTGGACAGTGACCTCCCCAGCAATGTATTCCAGAAAACATTAAACCGTAGAGTTAACAAAGGCTTCATAACACATGGTTGTTATGTGCTACTTTTTTTTTTTTTACCTTTAAAGACATGGATTTGATTCTCGCCTGTTCAGGATTTAAGTCTTATTTAAACATCACAAGTGAAATTTGGTACGACATGCTGAGTTCTCTCTTTAATATTGAACGGGGCAACTAGACGCAGTAGTCTGGCCTGTGCCACCTGAATCTAAAACCCACAGCACTCCCATTTAAATCATCCATTTGTATCAGTGGAAGGAGAGCGCTGTTTTCTTTTAAAGACTTACAAGCCATTTGTATAGTACCTGTACCTGCCACCACTTTTCCAAATAAGCGTTTTCCTGTGCTTTTCATGTCACTGCATGCAATCTCTTTACCTTGTCTCTTCTGACATAGTCAAACCCTAGATGTTACCCACTCTCAAGGGACAAGCCCAAGGGCATGGGGTCAAAAATGCGGTCTCCCAACTGGGTCTGCAAGCACATGTCTTGCAAAGTAAAAGTCTGTTGCAAGAATCCTGGATTCCTGCAGGTGGGGGCCAACTTTTTTTTGGCAGGCGTGCCAGCCTGATCCCCTTCCCCTGCCTGATCTGCTGCTCTGCATTCTGCTCGCAGCCCTGTGCTCTCTGCCTGATCTGCTGCTTTGCTCTCTGCTTCTTACCCTGTCTGCGCCCGTACTGCATGTCCCCTCACCGATCTGCCTTATGCCACACCCGAAGGCTACTCAAGCCACGTGTGGCACCAGTCCCACAGGTTGCCTACTCCTGTTCTAGGTCCTTTAGCGAGAACAAGAGCCTCGTATGTAGAAACTTCAGTAATACTAACGCACCAGTCACGCTTGGCATAGCATGTGTGTTATTTGCTTGATTCATACACATATGCTACCCCCCCAACCCGTGTTTGCCAACGTAAGGCTTCAATGAATGCACTTTTTGTACAGAGCTAACCTTCTATGCGGCCTAGTTAACCGATGCCTGGTTCTTCTTCCAGTTTCTACTCCATCTAAGTGAAGCTCAGGGCTATGGAGCTTGGAGATGAGGGTGAGTAAGGAGGACGTCCCCTAGAGCCTGATCTTGATAAACCTCCTGCTTGATAAAGATTTCTCACCATAACTGGAATTGTTTGCACTTTAAAAACAATATCGCCTAAACACAACTTTGTAGAAGCAGAGCATGGAGAACAACACACTGAAGTCCAGGAAGACTGGAAGGAAAAGCACAGTGAAGTCCGCGAAGTCCACTGAGGAGCTACATCTCATTTCCCTATAAAACATTTAGGCACTTCACTGATGAGTGTTGTAGAAAGCTAAAGAATAGACTAAATGGCATAGGTCCCAGTTCAAAACCTATGGAAGGGAATGAAAAGACTTCCATTGATTTCTTTGGGATTTGGAGCAAGTCCAAGATTGGATAAATAAATAGCGTTTTTGGCTTGCCAACTATGATAATATCCTTTTGGGGAATTCTGAAGCTCCTAGTAAAATAATGTATAGAATTACTGAAAGTGAGGTACCTGATGCTTATGCTGTTCTGTGGATACAAATTATTTCACCTCTTCCAATCAAACGCTCATTTGCAAGGTCTCAAACTGACAAATGTGATGTATGGAAAGCATTTATTGAAGTAAAAGAGATGTTTACAATGGGGATGCCTTAGGATCACCTCTCCCGCTGTACTCATCCAAGTTCAATGACAGCGTAGAGGTCTTGGATTGAGTCACTGTCCATGTTCCATGATAGGTTTTATTTTCTTTCTTGCACATCAGCGGCCTGTTATTTCATGGCTTCCACGAATGTTGAAAACAGTTTGTTCCTTTCTACCTGAGCATGTAAAAACTGTTGGAATGTGGTAAAGTGACTCCGTAAGTCATACATTTGCAACGGGTGCTGGATGCAGAAGGGACTGTGGTTTGGAACATGACCCCCTGTTGAAAGAAGTTGAAGACTGGTGGGACTCCGAAAATATTTTGACAACATCTGCCACTAAAAGCATAGAGCAGAAAGGTTGTTCTGTTTGGCAAGGCTGCTATTTTGTTAGCACACACTTATTTCTCATTCAGGCTGAAAAATGCATGGAATATGGGAGCGTGGGGGGGGGAAATCCACAAAGTTTTGGTCTGCCTTACCAAACCTAAATCATAACCCTTCCAAAACTATGTTGAGTTCAGTTCACTTTCAGTCCCTAACGTTAAGCTTCTAGGCATTCACACAAGCAGCGGGGGTGAACCTTCTCGGCAGGTCTCCTATGACTGACACCTTCTCCCTGCGTGCCACTCCGATTCCCTTTTCTCAGCCTGCTCTGCTGCTCTGCTCCCTGCCCCACATTCTCTGCCCCTCTGCTGCTCTGCTTTCTGCTTCCTGCCCCGTCTTTCACCCTGCTCCCTCCTGGATGCGCCATATGCCCCACACGAGCTGTCCATACCACTTGTGCAGGTTGCCCACCCCGACCTAAAGCTTGGTGCAGGTCGATGCCTCTGATAACATTAAATGTGTATATGTGTGGTCCTCACAAACTCATGCTTCCAAAACCTTTGTTGGATCCCTTTGTCTGTCTAGTTTTCTGACATACAAACAGTCCAGCTGGGAACAAATTTATCCCTGGAATCAGCAGGTGTCCTGGGCAGTCAGAGAATTGCACCTCTCGATACCATGGGTAAAAGCATCCCTTTGTCACCACATAACAATTCTGCAGGAAATTCACATTCCAAATTATAAACCCCTGAAAAAGAATAATGGATATGCTGACACGGTCGTAACTGTTGCAGTATAAATGGCGTGGCTCTAATAATGAAATCAAAAATCCTTCTTAATCCCACTCTTTCCCTAAAGTGGTGTTATGCATTAGGCATGGATGAAAAGACAAACACGTACATGTATATTCAATAATAATGTCGGCTAGGTCAGAGACGAATAGGAAATGAAATGAATTCATAACACCTCCAGAGATGGCTCTCTGATACAGGCAGTTTTCTTTTTGATTTACCCTCATTGACTGTGTTCATTGTAACTTTAATACATCTACCAAATTGTCCTTTATTAACTGCTGCCCTGATATTACTAACAAATTCGAGCTGCAATCTCCAGTCATGTGTTCTCGAGTTTAACAGCTGCACAGCACAGTGCTGTATAGATCATATGCATATTTACAGGGATCTCACATTCAAGAGGACCTAATTTCATGTTCAAACCATACAGACGGTGCTTGAAAGTGCTGCAGACACAGAGCTCTTCTGTGTCAGGGCTTTGAGGGTACAGTGCATTACTTCTCTAGGCATGATGATAGTGAAACAATTACCTTGGATTAAGGTGGCTGGCAATCTTGAAAAGTCCTTATTGGGCTTTGAGTGTGATCAGATGCCACCTGCTTATAAATGAGAGTTAATAGAAACATTAAATGTGCAAGCCACCATGACCCGTATCTCCAGAATATTAAGCACATTTAAAAATAGCTGAAGACCATCTAAGTCCTTTGCTTTCTGTAAAAATATTACCCTTTCTAACCAGCATCCTCCGGGAGCAAGTTATCTGAACTCTTGAACGTTCCACTTTCATTTGTGCCTACTGTATATTTTTTAATTTTTTCCCTCACTTCTCCCTCTACTGTATATTTATTGTTGGTGCGTTATTCGGTTTCTCTAATTATTCCATCTGCCACTTAAGGGTGATGCGTTTTACAGGCTGTGTAGTTTAGTTGTTTAACCTTTGAGTGGGGTAACTGAATATGATGACGTATTCCTCATTTAGCACAACAGACTGAAAAGAATTATGTACTCCAAGTGATAAACTTGGAACTGCTGAAGAAGGACCAAAATCCAATTTTTTTCTTCTCTCCAGTCTTCTAAACATCTATTAGTCTTATGAAAGGAACTCATAAATCCTGAAAATTTAGTTTATCTGTAACCAGCTCCAACAGTTGTCCTTCCTACTAATCATATTTTATATCTATTTTATACTTCTCAATATTCAATAAACATGCCTTGTGCTTACTGCACTTGTTATAAAGTGTATGCTGTAGACACTTTCTAAAAACCATTATTAATCGACCACTTTATACGATGGCTTGGGTAGTGTCGTAGAGGAACTCATTTATCTTTTTATGCTTGCTTCTTTGTTCTTTCCATTTGTCTAATATGGAGTTTCCTTTTTTCTTTTGGTTCATTTCTATCACAATATGTCAAGAAGGGATTTAATATGTAACAAAATGGAAAAAAAAAAAACCCCTGCAATGGCTAGAAAGAAAAAAACCCTTCAGGCTTAATTCATGAAAAGATCACTTGTATTATTTCTTCTTAGATCTGTGCTTTTTTTTTTAATAATATGGACTGCATTATCTAGAAGTGCTTCTTTAAAGAGACAGATATTTTACATATTAAAGTGAGATGTCAGTTTAAAGGAGGAGTTTAGGCCTGAATTAAAGTTAAAAACGATGTGGCCTCATATGAGGCTGGTCTGACTTTGTCTGCAAAGTATATAATGAACCTTGCTGATAACAGTTTAGGCTTTGGATAGATTAAGGTGCAACGATAGGTTGTGAATGGCACAGCAAGTAATGCCACAGAGAAACAAATGAATGTGTCTGCTAGAGATAAACAACATAAAAAGTTCCCGTTCATCACCAAAACCCAGACCTCTAAAGATTAATATTTACTGGAGATTTCTTAGTTTTAGAAGACTTGGTCTTAGGTTTTATGGGTTCACATTTTACAGGGAAGCATCTGCCATATATCAAGAGGTTAATGACTAGTAGTTTCATGTCCAGATACTTTGTAACCACTGAGCTGCCCGACAACAGAGGTCACTAGAAGACTGATGTCTTACAAACCCGTTAAAGTTCTCCTTGCTCTTTCCCGGTTTCAGAGCACCAGCAGGGTTGGACCTGGCTGATATTTGACCACTGGGAATCCTGTCCCCACTTTAGAATTCCTTAATACCAGTAGACTATCATGATTTACTGGTCAGCTTCAAACAAAAAAAATACCATCCTCACAGAGCACATTGATTGTTACGGTTATTTAAAGACTAACAGTAAAAATTCATAGACTCCAGTCTCCATCAAAACAAAAAGGAATCAGTAATTGCAATTTGGGAGTCTCCTACGATGACTAAAGGAGAGAAAGGAATCTTGTCAGTTTTAGTGGATGTCACAACAGCTCTCATATATACACAGTGTGTCTACACATGCATTTAAGCGCGCCTACGTTTAATATGCATTAGTTTAATGCTCATTAAGTGGATTTAGGCAAACATCTACATGTGCAGGTGCATTAACACTGTCTGTGGACTGCGATGGGACTGAAGTTAGTCCAAGTAAGTCACGCCACACACCCAATGTTAATGCGCTTTAACACGTCTACACATGCATTAGTGTGCTTTAAGTATTCGCGCCTAAAGTGGATCAGTTGTTGAGCATCATTATCCCAAAATCACCATTTTTAAAGCACGTTAAGGGCACACATATGTCAAAGTGCGCCCTAAGGCACCTTAAGTTTAGGCTAATATGCCTTAAAGCATCTTGTGTAGACGCTCCCACAGATTTCTTATTTCATCATCTACTGATAAATGGATTTGGCCTTGAGAAGGGATTGGATAAAGGTAAAAATGGACCTAAAAGAAGCGGCTCACTGTGATCCAATCACAAGTGTGGATATGTGGAATCTGGTTAGGAGCCTTTGTCTGTTCGTGTTTCTGTGGTCATTTCTATTGTAGGAGAATGAAGAATCTGGAGGAATATAGAACCAAGTAAAAATGCCTAGGGGTTGGATTCAGCCCTTAGTTTATAAAACGATGTAATTTGTAAATTAAATGTAAAGTTTCGTTGTCTCTGTCTCTCTTTTAGAATGCTTGAAGATGATCTGAAACTCAGCAGTGACGAAGATGACAATGAACAGGTAAAATACCTGACGTGCATATGGCATACATTTTGGGAAATGCTTTTTCATCTATTGAATGTGAATGTATATTTCTTTATTATATGCCTATCAAATCAATTTCTGTGTGGGTTTCTACATCTGTTATCATAGGCTTTGTCTACCCATATAGCTGTATATAGTTAGTCTCTTACAACTGTACTTTCTCACTCCACAGAGTTACGCCTTCTTCTGAACTCAGAGTGCCTTGTTCCAGTTTTGTTTAATCCACTGTAAAAGTGGATTAAGTGTTTTCCTTTAAATCCCCACCTTACTGTAATCCAAATTCACTTCAAAGTGTAAAAAAGCTCTTAGATTTAGGTTTATTTCACCAGTTAATGGTCCTGACCCCACTCCTTGCACTCAGCTTTCACATTATTTACTATTTCCTGGGACTATCTTCTACTTGCTTTGCACTGTCAATGCAAAGGGGTCAAGAAGGCTGAAAGCGGTGAGAAATCAGGTCCCTAACTTCCGTTCCAGCCAGTGTGCAATAGGCTTGGAATCTGTGTCACCAACCCAAACTGAAAAACTAGTGATATATACCCACTTGTGAGAGGTAAAGCTTCAGGACTTAGCTGTGAATCAATAGCAGACATCTCTGAGTCAATGTAGGACATTAATGAAAAATCGTTTGCAAAAAACTTGCTGATGCCATTGTCCTTCCTTCTGTTTTGCATTATAAATATTTACAGTCATTGCTGAGAAATCAAATAGCTAGAGTTCATTTGTTCTACATTTTCATTAATAAAGACTCAGGGCCTTTGTTGAAATTTTTCCCTGGTGTAACTTCATGGAAGACAGCAGAAAAATTTTCCTCCATATCTTTTAAAGCAAAACAGTTTAGCAATGCCAATACCATCCAGTTTTCATGTTTCTGTAATAGTCATTATGATGTGTAATGGGAAGCCTTGTGCACATTCTTATTTTCTTCCTCAAAAGGGCATTATTCCAATACTCAGATCATCACTAGGACTATGAAAAAAAGAACGATATTGATGTCCATAAGGATGTCTCCTTAGTTACAGCCTGACAAATGTTAGCTGGATGTTCTCATTTATTTGTCAAATCACCTGAATTCTCCCCTCTATCCTGCTTCTCCTTCTCTTTATGGATATGCCATGAAATATTTACATTCTAATGTCAGTTGACTCCTGGATCATAAAAGTCATCATTGCTTAACGCAGTATCCAGGTGCCGTGCACTCAGATCACAAGTCAAAAGATTGAACGCCTACATTTCTGCTCTGCAGAGTTCTATAACTTTGTGTAGCATGTCTGAATAACCAGTTTACTGTTTTATTGGAAATGTCAGTTGAGGAAAATTGGCCAAAGAATAACTTAAAATGTAACAGTGAGAATGAGAGGCCCAATATGCTCTCTCTGTGAATAACAATACCAGATCAAAAACACAGTATTGACCAGCAGCCTGGCATTTGGGGCCTGGTTCATTTCTCACACTCGTTTTATCTGTGTTTTATTACATTCAGCAGAATTACCCCACACTTATGTCGGTATAAGTGAGTACACAGTCAGGCGCAGCAGGCACATCTACACCTACATTTACTCCAGCCTAGATTTACTGTGCAATAAAATACTCTGGAGTAAGGGTTTTTGGGTAGGTGTCTACACATCCAGAGATTAGGGAACAAATTTTCTCCCAGTTCTCTGCTGCCCTGCAATGGGCTCCTGAGGCCACGGGGGGAAGCTCCAGGCTCCCCATGGGTGCTAGTCCAGGGGCTGGCAGGGAGCATGGAGACAGGAGACAGCTGTCTTCTTGCCCCAGGGACTGCCTGCTGCTGGGGCAGGGAAAAGGTCCCCATGCCTCAGCAGTAGGAAGCTCCTGGCCTTGGCTCCCCAATCAGGGGTATGGGGCTTAGAAAGAACTGCAGGGGAGGGGTAGGTCCTAGCCCCCTGCCCCAATCTGCCAGTTGGGCAGCTAGCAGCTAGCTCACTGCTTGCTTCCTCACAGACTGATTGTGGTGAGGGTCTGGATATACCCCACCCCTGCAGCTCTTTCCAAGCCTCATGCCTTGATCACCCGATTGTGACATGAGGCTGGTATCTGCTCCTGACTGGGACAGTTTGTAGCCAGCCCCAGGCTGCGTGGGGTAGTCTGTATGTGCTGCCTGGGGACTGTCCGAAACAGGACAATCCCCAGCCACCTCCAGGCTGCATGTGCTTCGCTGTGCAGCCTGGGTCTGGCTGGGAAATGTCTCGGTCAGGGGCAGGTCCTAGCCAGCTCCCAGGCTGGGTGGGGAACTGTCCCCATTCAGGAAGCAAGCTCCCAGCCCCCACTTCACAACTGCAGAGCAGGGGCTGGAAGCTCCCTGCTGCCAGGGCAGGAGGACATTGTCCTGACTCCAGCATTCAGGGCAGGAGCTGGGGAGCTTCCCCCCTCTGGCTCCATAGGGCTGGGGGTGAAGGAAATAGGCTTCCCAGCCTGTTCCACCCCCAGCCCTGTGCTTGTGGAGCTGGGTGAGGACCAGGACCCTGGGTCCCCACCATCGGGGGGGTCCCAACGCTGGCTTCTCAGTCGCAGGGCCGCTGCTGGGAGACGCTTATCTCCCAGCCTGGGCTCCACAGTCATGGGGCTTAGGCTGAGAGACCCTTATGTCCCAGATGGAGCCCCACAGTTGCAGGGCTCAGACTAAGAGAAGAGGGTTTTCCAGCCCAAACCCAACAACCACAGAGCTCAGGCTGGGAAATAAGCATTTCCCAGCAGTGGCCCCATGGCTGTGGAGCTGCTGCTGGGAGATAAGGGTCCCCCAGCCCCCCACTCCTCAATAGCGATTGTGGAGCAGGGACTGGGAAATCAGGATCTCCCAGCCCCCACTCCCCAACTGTGATCTTGGAACAGGAGGCTTGAAGCTCTCAGCTGCCAGGGCAGGGGGACATAGTCCCCTCCCAGGCTCCTGTGGCAGGGCCCATCCTGGCAGCAGGCAGCTCCCGGGAACAGGAAGTGATCCCCTGGTGGATGGCTGACTGGGAGCAGGCTTTGCTCCTGGTCAGACGTATACATAAGTGCTCCAGCGCCTTTACTAACCCCAAGTCTATTTGCTACTTGCATTTGCAGGTTGCAGATGTACTTGGGATTAGGGAAGTTTACTGCAGAGTAATCATGTGCACATGTAGATGCACATGCTTACTTCGCGTAAACTTCGCGAATGCAAAGTAAACATCTTGGGTAGATATGCCCAGTAATAAGTAGGAAAGGGCCAGATCTGAAGCCTACTGAAGTCAATGGAAATGGAAGTCCGTGTATTGATTTACCAGACGTAATTCCAGCCACAAAGATGTGGAGTCTGAAAGCTCCGACATTATATTAAGTCCAAGGATTACTTTCTAGCAACACAAATTTCAGAGGGAAAAAAGGAATTAGTTAAGGTAGGAAGGAGCATTCTTATGGTTTCCTAATTTTTTGCTGTAGGGATTTCCTTTTTAGTATTGTGATCTTTCTCCCACACCAAGCAATTAGAATCAATTCAAACCTCCTGTACTCTCCCAAGCATCTTTTAAAAAAAACAAAACCAGCAGGTGTTTTGTCTGCACATTTAGGCACTCCAAACCTGAACACTTTCAATCAGGTATGAAACATAAATTATCACAATAGGAAGAACCTCTGAAATGCCCATGGTTTCAAGGGGTGGTACTCTTTTCCTAGATTCCCTGCCATTGCATGGTTGTGCCACTTCTATTTACAGCAAAAACAGAGAATCATGAAGTAGGGGGCATAGAAAGCATTACATTACTTACATTTCAAAAAAGGAATCCTACCACATTTTGTTTCCTGCATTGATCACTTCTGTGTATCCCTCACTTTTTATTTTTGTCACATGATGCGTCCCATATTTGGGCATCTGCTAGTTGAGAAATATAGCTCCGATGCACCAGTCAGTCATTACACTGGCACATTTGTCATACCTCAGCAACTTCAACTCATGTCTCTTTAAAAAAAGAGAGACAGAAACAGAAAAAAAAGAGGCGAAAGAAGTAGATCAGGCATACAGGTCAGATGCATAAACATCAACAAAGCAATTACAATGGTTTTCAATACAAACCATTATTTCCTGAAACATATAAAATGCTCATTCATGAGAGCTGGAATGAGACAATTATAATATACAAATTATAGGATACCAACTGTTCAGGTGTGGGGCCCAGAGTTACACAAATATATTTTTTAACATAAGATTTTACAGTCAAATGACTATCATAATTCAGAGATATATATGTGCATATTGCAACTGGAAGAGAAAAGATTAAAATCTCAGCTTGAAAACAGTTTAGCAATTTGTGCAAAATCTCTGAATTTTGTTTCTTCTCTCTTTTTTAACTTTCTGATTATGTACCCGGTCCCCCAAAATTACAATTATTGTACTTCATAAAGCTTCATGTGCATACCAAGCACAAGGTTAAGGGTGCAAACTCTTACCTTTGCTGATGCTTTTAATTGAAAGAAAATAATTATGCAATATATTCTTCCTTCTGTTTTAAGGAAATGTAGTCCTTGAGAAGGGGAGTGGATTAGCATCACTGGAGACTGTAATTATATTGTTGTCTATTGATAAATAGTCCTTGTGCACTCCCATTAAAATCCAGGATGATCTTATCTTTAGCAGCACTGCTCCACTCAAGTGCCTCTACTCTAACTTGTAGTGACCACCTGAGCCATGGGAAGGGCATTCAGGTTCTCAGCAATTAGTGCCACTTTGGGAATGGTGGTGGTTGATATCTGGGGACACAAAATTGTGAATATTTAGTTCCCCCAGTCCCATGAACCAGCACATGTATTTTGAATCTATCATATAACTACGCAAGAGCCCCACACTTAAATCTAGACTTTCTTCCTGCGTTCTCCAGGTTTTAATCAAATTCTTGCCTTTACATTTTCTGGTAGGCACCAATTGAACACGGGCTCCCAGTGCAATGCTGTAGCTAATAGGCTGGACCAATTCTTGGATGTATAAGCAGAGAAATACCAAGTAAGAGTCAGGAGGTGGGATTACCTCTAATCACAACATTATTGAGACCGTTATTGAATATCGTGTCCAGTCTAGCCTCCTTGCTTCAAAAAGGATGCTGAAGACGTGGAATGAGTTCAGAACACTTTCTTACACATGCATGCGCACACGCACACGTATACATATGCGCGCACACATGCCATATACAGGGAAGGGACTCGCAGGGGCAGATCCAGAGGGATCCAGCATCATTGTCACATACCCCTTTGGCTGTGCATTGCAGGCGCAATGTGCTCTCATTGCTCACCAGCATGTCAATGGATCTCCACCTGCGCTGGGAGCTCTCTGAGCTCATCACCTGGTTGGTGCGGGGTGTGCGCAGAGTCCCTGCTTTCAAGCAGCTCCATGCCAAACAGCCAGTGTGTTCATAGAGGTCACAGCACAGGAGCTGTGCTGACATCCTGCCGAGCTCTGAGACCTCACTGGCATCCAAGAGCACCTCCCATCGCCTTCGTCCGCGTGGCATGCACACAGAGAGTTTTCTCCTCTGCTCACCCACCAAAGGGAGCTGTGGCTGCACCCCCACCACCGCGGTCCTGGATCCGCCCATGGAGACCTACGTGATCCTAGATTCTACTCCTTAGTTTAGCAAAAGGAATAGGGTGTAATAAGATCCAGTGGAGACAAATTCATACCAGAATTAAGGTGCACATTTTTATTAGCCTTAGAAAATTGTGAGGCTCCAGAGCAAATGCAAAGCCCAGGACCTCTTTAATGCCAAATGGATGGTAGCCTGGCAGCCAGATTTACCGTGACAAAAAATATCACAAAACAACAATGTATTTTTTAACCACAGAAATGTTCAAACATATTTTAAACTAAGCGTGCCAACTGTTCAAATGCGGTTCTGTCTCCGAGTTTGAAAAACAAATTCTCATGTCTGGTTGCCATGTGAGGCCCCACAAAGATGACTGCCTTCCTTGTCCCACCCTTGCCCCAGCCGTGCTACGGACAGGGTGGTTTCTCTATCCCTCCTGATCTTGAAGAGGGATCTCAAAGATGTGCTGTTGTAGTTGTGGTCTCGACACAGGAATTACGGAGTGAGGCTCTTTGGCTTGTTTTACCCAGGAGGTTATACGAGGTGATCATAATAGGCTTTTCATAATGGGCATCCAGATCTATGCATCTGTGGGCTAAATTGACTGCTGCGACACAGCATGAAGCAAGAACAAGTTGCTTCCAGCCAGGTGCGGGATCTGTCACGTTGCTCTGCTAGCGAAGGTTTGAGAGACCTTAGTTGCCTCCTAAATCTCCTGCTAACACTTCATGGGATGCAGCAGCCTCAGTGCAGACACCTTCGAAATGGGCATGTGACACATGCAGTGCGCCCTGTATACATAAATGCTGATTCTTCTGCTTTTCATTGCGGGTGATTTGGGATTAAAGGAACACAGAAAATGAGGGGTTAGATCTGGAATCAATTTTCATTTACAGCTGAGAAGCAGTTATTGATGCTGCACTCACAGTTCAATAAAAGATCTAAAGATATAGACCTTGTGTTTCTCTTTCAATATAAGCAGCATAATCAGTCTCAAATGTTTTTACAAAGAAAATTGTATTGACAGTTTTATTAAAATTGCTGTCTTTAAAGTTTTAAGTTCTCCACAATTTGACCTAGTTCGATGTTTTTAATATGCACGCTGGCCAACCCAATAGATCTTTATGGCACATATTCATAACATCAGGTAAACATCTGGTTAACGTATTGTTTGAGTTGCAGCATTGTATTTCGCATAAGCAGCGGGTGGATTTTAAACTTTTCCACTGCTGTCACTAAAGAGACTTTGGGTGCAGGCATTACTACACGTACAGAGCTCCTAACACCCAATAGTTTTAGATTTGGCTGAAAGATGTAACTATAAGGATGACAGACATGTTTATTAGTAAACCCTGGCTCGAGGAGGCATTTCAGGGCCGCTAATGTTAACATTTTATAAGGGAGAATGGAGCCTCCAGATGACTTTATTATTATGAATTGGGAAGAATCGTGGAGATTTTTAATTAGTAACTAGACTCAGCTAGAAGAGCTTAGATAAAACACAGGTTAGTATTTTTGTTCTTTAAAGCATCTCTGTATAATTCAAATTAGCTTTGAGCTCAAAGGCATCCAAATGAGTGGTGCCTGGATACAGTATTTTAAGTAGCTGTAGTATGCCCAATTTTCTTTAACCAGCTCTTCTTTGTTCTTCTGCCTAAGGAATAGTCCTCTTAACCTCTGAAACGTGCACTTAATTTAAAGCACATTGCTGGAGACCTGTGTATTTTTGAAGCAAAGAAACTTTGATACCAGTTACAGACCTGCTCCATTATTTTGAGTATTTTATGTGTATAGGATTTTTGGCAGAACAAATCCACAAAACGTTTTCATCTTTTCTATTTGTTTTTTTTCTCCTACCCTTAATGATTACCTTTTGAGAGCGCCTATCTCTGGTAACCGTACATACACAAGATATCCCCTATTTAAGCCATGTTTCTGATCTAGGTTTTATATTTTATCCCAACCCTCTGTCTCTGCTAGGTTAGTATTAGGTAATTGCATGCAAAATGAATTACTTTCTAGCGGAGAGTCTCAAAATGCTGTCAACTGTAGGCTGAGCTTCTGATTCGTGTAATGTACACTGAACTTTTAGGGCATTTATTCACGATAAATTCAAAGAGACTTTTTTTTTCCCATAAAGATTTTATTTTTTAATGTAAATGATAAAATATGTTTTAATCATGTAAGCACCACTGGTTTCAAGTGATACCGTGACCATGCTTGGTGCAACAATAGATACCCTTTCCTGTTGTAATTTATCCTGGGGTTTTTTTTTAGCTAGATCCTGAGCAAGTTGTTTACCTCCCCAAGGTTTCTCTACATTTCCATTTACTTTGTTATCAGCAGAAAGGCTGAGGAACAGCTCTTCAGTAATGACATCAATACTGCACACACATCGAGAGAGGTCATCTTGTCAAAGCTATAGAAAAATCAGATGGATTAGGATGAAACTAGGTGCAAAATAACTTTGATAGAGTCTTTTAATGTAAACAGTTTATCTGTCATTGGGTTTCATTGAAATCCCAGGCAGCGCGCTGCAACATGGGTTGTTGCCACAGCAGAGCGTGTTGTGATGAAGAGCGCGTGTTGCCGTGTTTAGGATCGACGATCACATTTGAGAATGTTTTCATTCCGCTTTTAATGGAAACAGGAGTTATTAGGACATTGCAGGCATTCCCCCACCTTTTCATCGTAGGGCTGAAAAAAATCCTCTCGCAGAAACGTCTCCTATTGATACCCCAGGCTATTTCCACGCGGTACTCAAAATATTTGATTCCATACAAGACTCGTAAAACAGCCGTGTATCGTACATAGAGCGTACAATGAAATGCTTCAGCTTAATTAAACTAATTTTTGGTTAGAAGAGATTCTGCGTCAGACATTGAGAAGATAATGCAGACAGTAAGACGTGGATTCGTAGCCTAGTATTTCTGTTTATTTTGTTATCCGCTGGAGCTCTCAGTAACGCCTGTGGAGGTTTTTGCATTAAGTATGTCATGATTATGTGCATACGCAATGTCACATCACTGGGCTACATGGATTCCAGCACTTTTAACTCTTTCAGATCCACAGGATTTCATTTAATCTCTTCAGTACACATCATTGGAAAGCAAGACAAGGGTTTTATACAGCCCTCGGGGCACTGGGGTCATACTGTACAGGGCTGCGTTGAGAATTGACAGAACATAATTTGCCCTTGACGGTGCCAGTTGTGGCCCTCAAACAGGGTTTCCGGACGCACGCTACACAGAGCAGCACGGCAGCTGAAAGAGAGAGCCATTTCAATCAGAGGACGCTGCTCTGCCTTTCCCACATCCAGTTGGGCGGGTGTCTGACAGCAGATCAGTGTCTGAAACGATCCTCAGCTTCACCAAACACAGGGAAAAAAATAGGGAAAGCAAAGCAAAAATGCTTGGCAGCAAGACTGTCCTAGCAAAGACTGATAAATGCAGTTCTGCAGAGGCTTTCTCCCCAGCTTCCCCACAAACACGATGCACTTAATATGATCCTTGGGGCACTCTTAACCAGGGGCCTCCCATTTGTTCTTCTTTCATGCTACTAGTCTGAAGGGGCTAGGTGCTGTCAGTCACACGAGAGACATCACACGGGCAGAGAGGCAGAAAATACAGCCCTGCCAACTCCTCCATTAATTCAAAGCCATAATTGCTAATGGGGCAAGATAGGGCCAGCCTGTTTCTCAGATCAGGTACAAGGGCCAGGCTTTGGGGCTTTGCCAGAATTCATGGGTATGTCTACACATGCATTTTAATGTGCATTAGCCTACTTAAATGCGCATTAAATTATCGCTTTTGTGAATGCACCTTAAAATAAGCTAACACACATTTCTCTAGCACCTCACCCTAGAGGTACTAAATTTAATGTGAACTACCAAAAGCGCATTGATGACGTGTAGACGTGCCCCATGAGTAGACAGTCTAGCTCTCAGTTTCAAGACTAGTTTTGTAAGATGCGTCTGTCTGTCTGCATTCTTACAACAACTTGCCTCTTGTAAACATTGGTAAAAACGTATTGCTTCATTGCATCTCACCATGTCATGTCAGATATATAGAAGGCCTATATTTTCATGCGGGAAGTGAGCAATACCTGACCCTCCTGTCTTGTAAAATAAACCTATAGTCTGCAGTATCTCTGGGCCATCTCAGTATTCACCTTGCTAATCTGACCACACAGGAAACATTTATCTCCTTTTTCCCTCAGAAGGAGAGTGTGATTTTTATCGTGCAGGCTTTGTGAGGCACTTTGGTAGAGAAATTGTCCTGCTTTCTTAAACCTGCCATCCCTGCAGGGCAAATCGTTCATAAGAGTCCAAAGAGTCATCTGTGAACTTCAAAGCTTCGATTCACTGTAGTGCTTTTGCAAAAGTGGAAGACAGTGCACATGCTAGTTCAGAAACACGGGGAGTTGCACAGGCTTGAGGTAGATGGGCCCACAAGTGGTCCGCACAGTCCTAGGTTTGGCTAATGGTAGCTGGAAGAAAGGGTAGAAGGTGTTAACATGGTACATACAGTCAAATGAAAATCGGTCATCTGTGTAGCCTGACCTTAACATACTCTCTGACATGTACATTGTATAGACTGTCATTTACATGCTATAGTAAGAATTCTGGTTCACCAGAAAATCCAAGAAATCAGGCAAAACTACTGTGCATAATTTTTACAGCTCCATCGTTTAGTAACTAGCCAAATAAACCAGTGATCTGAGCTGCCAAGGGCAGCAGAGAAGTTTCTGATGTGTGTTTGCTTCCATCTTCCTAGTACGTGTTTGTAGTGGATTACCTAGTCAATATATATTAAAATCCCTAAACCCCTACATCCCATGTAGGAAAAAAATGAGCAAAGTGAACAATAGCAATATCATCTCACATCTTCCCCAGCACTGCCAGTGCTGTTACTCTTTGACTCTGCCCTTTTGCTTCTCTAGTCTGGGGAACTATTCATTGATTTAGAGGAGGAAAGAGATGAGGGACAGGTTGGAGTCCCTGAGGAATGAGATAAAGGCCTTTGCCACAAAGGGGAATCTAAGTGCATAAATTGCAAGTGAACAGGGGTAAGAGAGGCTGCTTCTGATATGTCTGTCTATACCTCTTCCTTTCACTGCAACAGAGGAAATTTTAACCTGTGTGAGATTTGTCGAAGTCCTAGCGGTAATTAGTACAACTTTGCACTTTCAGAGCACTTGTCATCTGAGGATCTCAAAGCACTTTAAAAATCCTAGTTGACAAAACCTCACTACACCCCTTGTCATATAGATGTAAGGGCCTTGTTACACCATAAACGGTGAGCAGCACAAATGTTGATGGGTGTCGGTGCCAGCTTGGGTTTGGAGCAGTCACACTTCAGGCCAGCAGGAGCCTGGGTGAAAGGTAAGAATCACCCCCACTCCATTCCAGGCTTCCCCCATGCCATGGGGCTCTTCCCCCATCTCCCCTCCCCACCCCATTTACTAGTGGGTGCCTGCCCTGTCTGTCCTGAGAAGCAGGCAGGGAAGGGTTAATATGCCTGCCTAGGCCTCAGTTGCCACTGCTGCAGCCTGGGCAGCCACAAGTAAATCTGGGGGCGAGGGAGACAGGGGTGCAATCAGCAAGTGATCTGAAGTGCTGGGAGGGGGCAATAGATCTGATCCAGGCTAGTGGGGAAAGGGGAGGCTGGTGGCGTGTTTACACCAAGGTGCAGCCTGTACAGGCGTATGAAACAGGCCATATTCAATTTGGATTTGGATTCAGTCCAAATCAGGGGCAGCGATTCAATTAGTTGATTCGGATCACTGTCTCTGATTCGATTTGGCCTAAGCTGAATCTGAGGATTTGATGCTGATTTGGAGAATCAGTGATTTGGCCATAGACACAGCTTTAAATGTTTTTTCTACATACCTCGAGGTACCAGGCATAGCTCATGAACACTGCAGTGCTGGGGCAGATGGAGTGTCCCACAGGAGTGCAGGGGGACCCCCTGCGTGCTTGATGGAGAACTCAGAAGTGGACTGGAAGTACTTCCAGACCATTTCCGGGTCCGCCACTGAGTGTGCAGGGCATGCCTCTGGCTCAGGGATCAGCCATGGGGGAACCTCAGGTGCCCCTCAGACCCAGGAGGCACCAGTCACTGAGCCGGGGCGGGGGGGCAGGCCTGTGCTTCCCGGAAGACCCAGAAGTGGACCAGAAGTGCTTCTGGTCCACTTCCAGGTCTGCTGCCGAGCACGCTGTGAAGCCCCCTGTGCTCCTGTGGGACACTCCATGCACCCCAGCATCTCAGCATTGATGAGCCGCCTGGTACCTTGAGGTATGTAGAAAAAACATTTAAAGCTGTGTCTATGTCCAAATCTCTGAATCTTTCCAAATCTCTCTGAATCAATTGGGAGGATTCCAATTTGGTTCGGAGAGATGAAAGGGTCTCCTGATTCAATTTGGATTCAGAGATTTGGCCATCAAATCAGGCCAGATCTCCACTGAATCGAATCAGGGACTGAACCTAGCTGGTAATATCCCTCTGTTGTTTTCTTAATGGGGTGATGAACACTGAATTAGGGGTGATAAACACTGTTATCAATTCCCTGCTGAGCTGGTTGAGGTGCAGGGGGGAACCCCTCCTTACTCAAAACATCCTGCCAGGGCCTGGCCACATAGTCCTCAGCTCAGTACTGTGCAAGGGAAGGAAGGGCTGCTCTAGCAGCCCCTGACTTCTAGCCTGAACCACTAGAGGCATGTACCTGCATTTCTGGGATGTCTGTACAGTTATGAAATGATTTAGCCTAGCCAGGTTAGACTAACCTGCAAAGATTGAATCAATTCAGACTCAGGCTTTTTGAATATCTGTCCCTAGCCAAGGGGATCAGTGTCACTACTGGAAATGCAGTTGTTACACAAAAGAAGGGACTGGAAAATGGCCACCACTCTCTTCCACTTTGTGCCATGAATTCCCTCCCAGGATTGTCTTATGGGCAGAAAGAATCCTTCCCTGGCGTGATGTAACTTTGAGCCGCCTAGTGAGTGGTTAAAATTAGTTGCAGGTGTTAATGGGCAGATAATCTAAGTGTTAAGGTCTTCAGGAGCCAATCAAAATCACTGTGTAACAAAACTCTAAGACAGATACAAATATTGTTCTCTATGTATTAGAGCAGAAAAACTGAGGTATATACACATTCTGTGAGTTGTCTTATTTCCATACAATGCAACAGTGGCAAAAACTCAGCGTTTATCCTTTCCTTCTTGGGGAAGCTCTTAGAGATATTTTTGTTTCATCCTTTCTAATTATTCCTTGCCTTTCTGTCTGTGTTTCCTTTGCCATGTCATTATTTTTTCCTTGTCTGGTTTTGTGGTTAACACAGGGAGCTAGAAGTCAGGACGACTGCAGAAAAAGGTGTGTGCATGATGGGCAATTTTGAAAGTTAAAAAAAATCTCTCAGGGTCATATGGAAAAGGAAGAGTTTGAAAATATTTAGCAAATCCAAAAGCTGACAGACATTTTGTTTTGCATCAAACTTTTCTTTTGATTTCAACTGTTTTAAAACATGCACATGTTCATTAATGCAGTTAGAGGAAATTTGAAACAAAGTTATTTCAAATATAATAACTAAAAATATGTTTTGAATCTGTCAAAAAATGCAGTCCTTCCAGGATTGATGGATTGATGGATGGATTGACTTTTTTCTTCTTTCCAATATCAACTATATGGTGAAACCAAAACAGCTGCACAGTGATACTTTTTGCTGAGAAAAGTCTCCCTGTAAAAAAAACCTTTTGCCTGGAGTTTTATTTTTAGTTCTGCAAAAGAATTCCTGAGTAACCTCAGAAATCTTTAACCATCTATGCCTCATCTGCACAATGGGCATAAACACTGTCTACAGAAATATTTTTAGAATCAATGAATATTTCTAAGGAACCTTGAGAACCTCTCAAAAGAAGGTGCTGGAAAAGAACTAATTATTATTATCTCCATTTCTTCTGTCACACTGCACCATCTCTGTAGTTAGGAGCCAGATTTCTCACTATAACAAGCTTTCCGCAGCAAATGACGTTCCATACAGCTTTGAAAAACACCATCATAGGCTGGAGAAGACAGTACCCCTGGGCTGCTTGGTTTTACCATGTGTTGAACAATCCTGATGGGACATAGATAAGTACTTGGCATGCTACTGTAGTTACACTGCTGTTAGTCCCTAAGCTAGCTTGGATAAAGCTACATAAGCAGCAGTCAAACCTTTGAGTTACAGTGTAGACATGGCCTCAAGTCTATTCTTTTTATTTGGGGCCTGTGATGAAGAATGAGACCGAGCTATGTTTTGCATTGTGCCTTTCCACCATTCTCCTAAGGAAATGTAGGAGTTTGTGGGGAAGTGCTGACCCTTGCCAACAGGGCCCAAATTCATTTTTGATATAACTCGGTTAAGACAGTGGAGTCCATAAAGGATGGAAGTGGCCCACCGTCTGTAGATGTATGGGCTCTTTTCACATGTCAAGAAGCTGCAAATTTTACCTGACACCTGCTAAAACAGGAGTTTCCAACTTCATGGATTTCCACCATACTCTCAAACCGCCCCTTGTTAAACTAGAAAAGTTACTGTAGTGCTCAAAGCTGTGATGGTACACATTACCCATGGTTCATCTAGGGTAGAGTGCTATGGAAAGTCTACGTACTATTCTGATTTTCATATACCACACATGTGATGACTTGATCCTCTACCAAACTGATCTCAGCCAGTCCATTCTTGTAAGGGTTGTTGGAAAGAAAATGTAAACTACTTATGAAAATATTCTGGGATTAAGGAATATGTCTTCTGGCTCCCTTTTTTTTATTTGGTCATAGACTCAATGACACTGGGCCTTTCATCCTCAGGGTGAGGCTGACCTAGAACACCGCACACAGAATCTCAAATACAAGGTTGCCAACTTGATGTCAGAGACAATTAGGAGGAAAGAAACAGAATCTCCTCTATTGACATTAGGGGACAGGTAGAGGAGACTGTAACCAAAGCATTAAAAAAATCAACAGAGATCCATCAGCCCTCAAGGCTTGGTGCTGCGATTCCCAATACAATTGTCCTGAGTCCTCTTTTGCTTCCTTCATGCGCATTATATTCTTTCCAACTCTATGCCAACTGGATAACCACAGGACCTGACCAGGGTATGGTACCATCTTTTACCATCTTATATATAAATCAGGGAGTTAGACTAACATCCAGGAGGCATATTAATTTACAGAGACACTGACTGAGTCTTCATTAAAGAAGAGAGGGACATAGTTAGCTGTGTTAATCTGAACTCAAGTAGAAATCAAGGTAGACATGCACCTTATAGATTAACCAAAGCCTATATCTATATCTGTTTATATATACACACATAGTCGCACGCTTTGTTTTGTCCATAAGGTGCACATCTACCCTGTCTTCTACTTAACCTTCTTTAAAGTCAATTAAAAGATTTATATTATCATGTAAATATGATCACAAATGATACTTGGCAGGACAAGAGGAGAGTATGGTTACAGACTTGCATGAGATAGGTTAGGTGCTCACTCTTTAAAGCAGAACTTTTAAAGGTTGGAGGATTTCTGCGTTTAAACACCTTGTCTGTCCATCAGAAGGATAGGCTTTGCAGTTGGGAGAGATGCTAGACAAGCTTTTAAACACAAAATGCCCTTCTTCATGTCATCAGAAGATGAGCCTGGAAACAAAAGTTTACAACTTTAATGGACACCAGAAATAACAGACTATTTGTCTCAAAACATTTCCCACTGTAACATTGATCAAATAAAATATAATACCTAAAACATCTTGCATATTTTCTCTAGACCATCATGGCTGTGACAACACTGCAACACAACAGAAAGACAAGTCTATTGACTGATGTACATAAGCAGAGAGAGGTAGTAAGCTGTATTAGTCTGAAGGCAGCCAGAAGCCAGATATAAAGGTGCATTATTTACTCTGCCATCTGACTAATATCCATAAAGAAGCACAGTTTTGCCCATAAGACACTCCAGGGAGGGAATTCATGGCACAAAGTTGAACAGACTGCTGGCTATTTCCCAGTCCCTTCTTTTGTATAACAATTACATTTCCAGTAGTGACACTGATCCCCTTGGCTAGGGACAGACATTCAAAAAGCCTGAGTCTGAATTGATTCAATCTTTACAGGTTAGTCTAACCTGGCTAGGCGGAATCACTTCATAACTGTACAGACATCCCAAAAATGTGGGCCTATGCCTGCAGTGGTTCAGGCTAGAAACCAGGACTGCTAGCGCAGCCTTCCCTTCCCTGCTACAATGCTGAGCTGAGGGGTGTATGGCCAGGCCCTGGCAGGATGTTTTGATTAAGGAGGGGTTCCTCCCTCTCCCTCCCCCACTCCCCGAGTACCTCAGCAGTGAATTGATAACAGTGTTTATCACCCCATTAAGAAAAAAACAGAGGGACATTACCAGCTACCTGTTGATTCTTCCTTTGTCCCGCCTGCCACAGCATAGACCAGAGCCAGCTTGTAGTCTGCTGGCTAATGCTGAGAGGTGTCTGCAAGGCAGAGGGGATGGGCAGAAGTGGGAGCAGGGATGCTTGCAGTCTGTGCTGAGCTCCAGCCAGGGAGCAAAGAGGAGGAGCCAACCCTGGGGTGGAGCAGAGAGCCCCACCCAGCCCAGAGAGCATGCTGGGATGCTGGGGGTGTCTGATTAAACTTTAACCAGGTAGGATGCTGTGTGTGAACTCTTTATTACCATTCTATGATACTCTGATCTGGAGGTTAGGTAACTAGGTTTGGCTGCCCTAAATGCTGTGGAAAACCCTCTCCCCTCTCCTCTCAAAAGAATTTCCAGTGATGAAGGTGCTGCCAGCTGCTATTGCCCTTCATCAGCTCTTCCAGTTCATTTTCTCTTTTCTTCTCATCGACCTTTCGGAGCAGCTGTGAAGAGGGAATTTTTGAGAGATGGTATATATCTAGGACTATAATCATAAAAAATTAAAAGCAAATTGCAAATTAAGGGGCATAACTCTCTAGTTCAGTCCAGTCTCCATTTTCTAATTATCTTAAATTATTTTAATGTACATTTTCAAACTCAAAATTAGCAGCAATCCCATGATGTAATTCTCATAATGCCTATTGAATTACATTACACTGGTTCATTTTCATTCCAGTCTTTTGCAGTTTGATCTTCCACTCAGAACCCATGTATCATGATTTGGGAACCTCCTACCCTTTCTATTTATAGTTATTTTAATACATAGGATTCAGGAATCATTATGGCTTTCAAAACCTGTTTCTTCTATGTAAAGGCCCAGAAATAGAAGTTCACAAAATAACTCTTAAAAAAAAAAAAACCTGTTTGCCTTTGAAACCTTTTAAATTAATAATCAAAAGCTCACATCACCTCTAAAACAAATCAAACTTAGTCATGAAGATGTGAAACAGAAATTATTAACTCTGTAGCAAAGCTGATGGAGGCTCAATGAGATCATTTTGTTCAAAGATTAAAGGTGATGAGCACTGAAGTAATTGAGGAGGATGACTATGAACACATCTGACTAGAGCTGTTAAATTCAGTAATGATCAAAAGTTAATTATCAAAGCAGAGAGAACTACTCAACATAGACAATTTGAGTCAATAGCTAAGCAACCCAGAGAAAAGTAATCTGAAGGAAGTATTTCCCCATAATGAAGTTATATAAAAGACGTACATTTCAAAGAAACCTGCCTAAAACAAGATTGCATTCTTCCTGATCAGAGAAAAATAATTAGCTCTAATTGACAGACCTGCTGCACACACAATATTTTCAAACAATATGTTTCTGCATCAAAGCTTAATACGTATAGTTACTCAGTGTCACTTTGATTTCTCTCTTCCTTATCTTCTGCTATGGAGCCAGACACATGATATTGCAACACACGTGCTTTAGAAATGACAACATGTACAAGGGAGAACGGAGGCACTGGGCTAGATCCTGTAGTGCCTACTCAGAAGTCCTGATGTCTAAGTGTCCTCTCCACTCCCGGGAGGTGGCAGAATAAATTAAGTTAACGTAAGATGAGCCCAGCTGCTCCTGGATCCAGACCCAGGCTACGCTTTCCAAGAAGTGTGAGAGATACTGCACACACGTGCATGACTATGTACATGTACTCCTCCCACACACCCCATTCATGCTTTGCTTTTTAACGTTTATAGTTAGTAATGTGCCTTAAGAAAACAGTAGCATTAGACAGCTTCACAGTCGAACAGAACAAATGTAGCCCTCTCCCGTTTGCCAAGTATCCATACAAGGAAAGGCCACCCCTGGTTAATCCAGTGCACAACTTTGACTTTGCTCTTTAATATTCTTTGCTTCTACTATTACCAGCAAAATCATCTATTATTTTATTTTATTATACTTTTGATGTTTCTCTCCTCTTTGTGAAATATCTTCAGCTTCTCTCATCTTCCTTATAATCAACTGAGTTTAGTTTCCCATTTTGCACTTTCTCTATAGATAATTTTCTGCTTTAATTTTTTTGCATTAAAAGAGATCTCATTATTATTTACTTCTGACTCAAACATGTTCCACTAATTCGCTCTCTCTTATCTCATACCTGTCTTCTAAATTACATACTTGGAATCAATTGTGTGTGTGTAATGGTTTTAAATAATTTGATGAGTAGCCTGCGTGTGAGAGTTGGGTTAGAGTTATACACAGCTGAACGCAGAAGCATTAGACAAGCTCTGTGTTACCTGGAGCAGTCATGAGATGTGTTATGCTGCAAGCAGAAAAAAGTATTGTTTTGCCAGGATAAAGGATGCTTACAGACCTTTCTTAAATAGTTCTAGTTCCTCATGAGGAGAGGAAAGAAACTTATCGTTAATTCGGGATGCCGTACCGAGGTCAGTGTTGCACTGACGACCCCCTTGGGAATAAGGCTCAGTTTTAAGCTTTTAAATATTAAACTGCTCACATGCCCCCCCCTTTAATGATTATTGTTAATAAGCTTATGCTGTTGCTTTTATTGATTTATTTCATTATTAAAAACAAGCAACACCAGTTATTTCGCAGTGTGCTTTTTGCCTCTGAACCTGTGCACATCAAATCAGTAGAGTGTGAATGTGGATGTTGGAAGGTGTCTCAGGAATATAGAAAGGCTTACACCATCTAAGTGATGAGGCAAGGGAGATGCACAGAGATTTCTTAAGAAGACAGAGTTTGATTGAGTATGCAACCAGAAATGTGCAAATCCTGAATTTTGAGTCCTTCAGTTAGTGATCCAGCCATCATTTCACCCTTGTTCTCTGGTATTTCGGTTACCTGTGCCTCCATCATTTTCATTTCAGTATATAAACAGAAAAGTAATACTTGCATGCCCTCAACCAATCACATCAAATGTAATTGGGCTGTAAAAGAAGCAGCATCAGTATCCCTCTTCACAAAGCTATGGCAGAACTACTGCGGCTCCTGTGTCACCAACCTTAATTCCATCTTTCAAACAAAAATCCATTGGTTTTCATGTCGTGGGATTAAACCCACAGTTTCCGACTGATATGAATGAAAGTGCACGTGCCAAAATCCTGGGAAGAAAGTATGCAACATTTCTGGCCCTAAAGAAACATCTCGTAAGGAAGACAGTGCTCACAAGCTTTTTAGCCCATTTTTGTAGGGTCCGTAAGTTCATTTCAGAGGTTAGGCAGTTTAGTTAAAGGATCTAATCCTTTGAGGGCTTAAATAACATTTGGCACGCCACCAGCGTTGGTAGTTTTTACTCAAAAATCCATTTGTTTTCTGTTCCTTAATGAACCGAAGGTTACCTTTTCTCACCGAACCCGCTAACCCCTGTGCACAGTCGCCAGCTCTTCTCATTTTATTTGGTTTCCTGGAATACATTAATATGCAATTAAGCACCGGTGCTTTATTTGGTGGAATGGGCTTATGGTTGTGTCACCTTGAATCTGCCTCTCTGTACTCCAGAAAATGTAATCTCCCTAGTCATTTGAATAGGTTCCCACATTTAAATCTGTAATGGCCTAGTTTTGCACACACTAAGAAATGATCTGACAACGCCAGCTTGGTCTTAGAGTCGCATTTCAAGCCCCTTTGTATTAAAATATTATGTACATAGTCTGTGAAAGTCGGAGGGAATGCAGGCTTGGTTCAGATTACATAATTACGCCAGAGAAGTATATATATATATAAAAAAAAAAAATCACCATTAAAATCTCAAACAGCTTAAACAGTTTGATAGACTGTAGCCATTCTGCCATCAGTGCCCCCAGCTGTGTTGCTTAGCAACATTTTAATTCAAGAAGAATCGAAGGAGATGAAATCCCCGTGGAGAGGGAAACAGAAATAAGAGGGCCGTTGACAGATGATCTGAGTTGTTTCTTCTAATATACTGTGAAGATCACTGGCTCTTTTCATGAATGATAAATGGACTGTACACAGATCAATGGGTTCAGCAATAAACTGGAACCAGGCTCCATGTCTGAGGCGGTACAGGCCGAGAGGCCCCGAGATTTACTCATTTAGATGATTTGGAGTGTGTTTTCTCAAAGGTTTCACAACAGGAAATTGATCTGAACATTTGGTCATCCCTTGCCCTTTTCTGTTGTTGGCTAATAAAAATTGTTTTGGAAATAGAATCCGTTCGTGCCTTTATTTGTTTCCTGTTGTTCTTGTTCGAGGTGTAGGCAGGAAGGTTATGACAACATGACCGGACCTCAAGATGGAAAATACAGAGCTCGTTCTGAATGAACATCTAAACACTTGCGGCCATTAAAAGTAAAGCCCGTAGAGATCTCAGTGATGGAGTATTTTGAGACATAACATTCATGCCGTGAAAGAGTTTAGCAATTGCCATATTTACTCTGGTGCCTATTTAACTATGACCGCCTGCTTTGGTTTGCTCATTCCCTTACTGTAGTTTGTTGGGTTTTTTTACTTTGGCTCCATGAAAAATTGTGCTTAGTAATGTTGCTTAATTTTTTTTTCCTCTTCTATTTATAGGCTGCCGAAAAGACAAAACCAAGGAACATTCCTGTAAAGTAAGTTACTTTTATATCCGTTAGAAATTCAGCTTTAATGAACTTCATGCAAAGAACCACAAAAAAGGCCTGCTGTCGGCAATAAAATAAACACGGCATCTCCAGTCCCTCCATAATCATAGCCATGAAAACGTCCCCTGTTCAGCAAGGACAGGTTTTCATTTGTCATGTGTTCCTAATGATTGTATGCCCCGAGTTTCATCCCGTTTACATAAATTAATATGTGCCCTCTATGAATAGCTGCCAAATAATATCATAATCATATTCAATATGTAGTCCTCCTAGCCTTGGGGGGATTGCACATGTTAAAAAGATTACATTTCTTAATTGCAATCCTTGGGAAGGTCTGACAGAGGGGGAAATAACTGAGAGTGTGCCAAATCATTTCTAGACACATGGGAATATTTTGCACCTATGTATCAGGGCTTCACCATCCTGTTGAATAAGAGCGTTCTCTTTTTCTGTCCCTCTCTCTCATACACACACACACACACACATATATGCATACCAAAATGTTTCTGCTTCTTGCAGTTGCTATCTATGATGGGTGAGCAAGTTACCAGAGACCAATTGCCAGAGCATTTTATGAGATTTTCTTAAATCTTAAGGCACTAGTGAAAACGTTCTGCACTCTCGTTGAATTAAGAAAGTTGCTATAAAGATACCCTAGTTCTCAGAAAAAAAGAGGTTTTCAATTAAGGGTAATAACAATCAGTAGTTGCTTTTCTCGGCTTAAACAACATACACTCCAGCTTCAGTGCTCTCCAGTGACAAAAGCAGATGATCCTTGTAGTTTGACTAAGTCCCTAGGAGTTGTATGATCCGGTTGTAGCCAATGAAAATTCTCTTATTTTCATAGTACTTTGCTGATTATGAGGGCTTTTGGAAAACAGAATGACCTTATTCCAAGTGGCTGTTGGATTTCTAGAGACAAGCTCTGGAAGCACTCATAAATGGCTGTACTTAGGGATAGAACGAGACACCTTCAGCCCTGAGTCTCTCTTACATGCCACCTGGAATAGTAATTTAGCAAGTGCAAAATTTGTGTGAACGCTGATCAGAAGAGGTATACAATGTGTGAGGCAGCCTCTGTTTCTGTTTAATTTCATCTGATGAAAATAAAGAATAGATACTAAGAGGGACTCGATCGCTCACGGAATCGTCCATTCCAATGTAAATTGAAATGCGTCCCAAACTGGATTGAAAGTCCATGCTATCTCATGGTCATATGATAGATTGTGTAAAGGAAGTCAGTGAGTTCAGCTGCCGTGGGATCAGGGAAAGGATTGCGAGGCTCCCACATAATATAATTATTCATTCATTAATTTATAAAAAAGATATTACACCAGAGCCTCTGCTAGTATCAGTGGGACCATGCCACTGAGTGGTCCTGCTCCAGTTTACCCTAGCAAAGAATCAGACCCTTCCTTAATTAAGTATGTACAACCTACTCCTTGAAACTATTTGTTTCCATGTTTTAAATGAAATCACTGCTTTCCAGGACCTGAAAAATATAGCAACATTTTGGGATGGAAAAAGGCCAGATGGCCAGTCTAGCTCTCTCCACCTACATGTGTATACTTCACCCTGTCATGTTTTCCCCAACTGCTTGTTTAACTTGCCTTTGAATATGTTCATGGCTGCAGCTTCAATTAGTACCCTAGGGAGTCCATTATACATATTAATTACACTCTGCATATAGAAGAGCTCGAAGTTCTGCGTAGTATTTTTCAATGAAATGTTAGTCCTTAATGTACCTGTATATGGCAGTGTTTTTGCCCTAAAACAGTACCTCTGAGGGCAAGACTGAAAATGGTGTCCTTAAGATAACTGTAATAGATATAGATTGTATTAGTATAAGCATGGCAGCTACACTTAGCACAGCAGAGACTTGTCTAGCTTTAATGCTGTCGCTTCTGTAGCTTTCAAATGTCAAAGAGAATTTCACTTGAATTTTAATGTTCTTCAGCTACACAAAATAAAGTTAGTAGCTTCCATTGTCACAAGGGCTGAAAGCTGTGCAGCTTCCTTCTACCATATGTGACTTATCACATACATTTTTAAAAACACATTTCTGTTATTAAGACATATGTGATAGTACACTTCTGCAAATGTGAATTGCTTTTGGCTAAAAGCCATGCACTAATAAGTTGGGTTGAATCTAACTGCGGTTGACATCTGTTGATATAAAGATGTGTGTGTGTGTGTGTGTGTGTATACACACACACATCTTCAACCATATAGACACTT